>NW_027466371.1:0-28609 GCF_046127955.1 Nelusetta ayraudi | reverse complement strand
TTTGAAGACCGGTCTGCCGGCGGAACGCGCGCGCCTTTTCAGAATACAAAAGATGCCTTAGAGGCAACCTAAGTGAAGTTTTATGCTGATGACTGACTGACAAGCATCAGGGGTTGAGACTCGCGACTCCACTCAAACTGGGGAAAAGGAAATAGACGGCGATGGCGGAGGGGGAGAGGAGAGGAGAGGAGGGGGGGGAGGGGGGAGGGGGGGCGGCAGGAAGCAAAACAACAGGGCTACCTGAGCAATGTGTAAAGGGAGAGGTGAAAAAAAAAAGGGAGTTTCAAATCCGAGGGAGTGAGAGGACAAAAAAAAAAAAACTAATTTATATCCTATAAGAGGAACGTGAGACACCCATGGGGGCCCCGTAAGTTGTGAAAAATTAAAGGAGACGGATTCAAACTGTCCAATTTCCACATCAAACAAACCCCGGGCTCTGTGCTCCAGGAGAGGCTTCCTCATATCCAACACATAGCCTCAGAAAAAGGTGTCCCCCCCCCCCCGCCTGCCTTCCACCCACCCTCCCCCTGCTCCCCTTCCCCAACGCCTCTTCATCTCCCCTCCACGAGTCCAACACTGCTCGCCGCTACCCTGCCTGCCTTTTTTTTCTTTTTTTTTTTGTATTATCATTATTTTATTTTATTTTTTTTGCACTGCTACTCTCCATTTCCTCAATAACCCCACGCTCTAATTCCCCTAAGCACTGTACTGGTTACTCTAGCCACCGTCTCTCCCCTGCCTAATTATACCCTTGTGAGTCTATTAATCAACTTGTAAATTATTTAAGAAGGAGCGCTCCTCTGCCTGTAACCGGCTTTGACAGTGCGAAGGAGAGACGAGAAGAGAGAGAGGCAGCGGGGTAGTGGGTGGGTGGGGTGGGGGGGGGTGAGTGAGGGGGAGGGTGGAGGGGGGGGGGCGGCGTATAGATGTGTGGATGGAGAGAGAGAAAAGAAATGAAAAGAAAAGAAGAGGGGAGATGGAATCGTGGGGGTCTTCTTGCACACGTCCCTCGAGGACGGGGTGGGCTGCCTGCACAGCGCTGCACCCAGACGAGTCACCCCCCCGCCACCCCCATCAGCATTCACCCCGTTAATTTTTTTTTTTTCGGTTGTTTTTGTTTTCTCCCCCCCACCCGGCGCCCCTTTCCCACCCTCCATTTTCATGCATAAGTTTTCGTGATAAACAGGAAATTCATGAATATATGGAGTGATGTGGCGAGAAATGAAGGAGGCCCGGGGTGGGGGGTGGGGGGGAGGAAGGGGGTGAGGGGGGGGCAGACAGAGGTGGGGTGAGTCGAAGGGAGAGAGAGGAGCGGAACAGCCAGAGAGCCGCCGAGTGATCTGAAGGCTGGGGTTGGGAATTGTTCAGACGAGGGGCGGGTGGGGGGAGGGGGAGAAGGGGGGAGGGGAGGGGGCCTGGGTGCAAGAAACACACATCTGACACACATGCAGACATGGACACACTGGGACGCGCGCATAAGCAGATGCAGTCACAAACATTTACGCACACGCGCGCTGGGCCGCCCGTCGCGACACCGACCGGTGGGTCCATCTTCTGCTTGACAGGAGGCGGCGTCTCCCCGCGAGCTGCAGGGATACGCGCGGCCATGGCGGGGACGAAGATGATGATGACGATGATGATGATGATGATGATGGTGATGGAGGTGATGGAGGCGGCGGTGGCGCTTGGTTGTTGTTAGTCTGTCCTCCTCCTGCTTCCCTGGTCCCTCCCGTCCGCAGCCGCTCCAGAGGAGGAGGGCGAGGATGCGGATGAGGAGTCCACCCCCTCAACCCCCCCACTACAACCCCCCCCCCCCACCACCACCACCACCACCACCCCCACAAACCCCGACCCTCTTAATGACTCCCATCGACACCGACGCCCCGGCCATAAAGGAAGAAACGAGCATGAAAAGTGAGATCATTATTATTTTCATAATATTTTGGTGCACTGGGTTGGACCCCCAGCGCATTGCCGCTGCCGCTGCACCGCCCATGGAATCGTAATGAACCGGAGTGTTGTTTTTTTCTTTCTTTCCAAGAGGCCTGGGCGAGGAGGCACTTATTTTTAAAGACGCCGGGAGTGGGGGGGCAGTTTTAAAGGGTCGGCTCAGTCGTAGCGATACGTTCACTCGCTGAGGCGCCCCCTTGAGTTTCACTTGCGCAAAGACTTGCGGCCACTCCTCAGTTCAATCGCCGTAAGCAAGCATATGCATGTGAGGCAAATCCTTTCGGTTGTTAACTGCATGTTATGTTTGGATGACCTTCCTCACGCAATCGTTGCTCGAATGCCGGCTCGGGCTGTGATGAGATCTCGTGATTAAAACGCGGCGATGTTTCCCACTTAAGCGGAAAGCTGCCTGAGTTCTATTTGCGCCCTGTGGGGGGCAGCGATGCGCCGTTCCAGTCTGCCGGAAGCTGTCAAGAAGAAGAAGGAGAGGAAAGAGCAGCAGTAGCGTTACGTCTTGCAAAAACACGTTAAATAGACGCTGGCGTTGTTGCCATCATTTCCACCAGTTGGTCGTCTTTTTGCCTGTTGTACATTTCTTATTGCTTTGTGTATTGTTTTTTTCTAGCTGGATGCGGCTTGCTATCACCTCTCAGCCTGGCCGTTCTCATTGACCGCGGAGAGCGACTGTTGATCGTTAGGATCCGATCTCTTCTCGGTATCGGTCCAATTTTGCTCTGGGGCAGTAAATTAATAGTATTAACACCACCACACTTGGGGATGAGGGTTAAACAAATAATCTCCCATCAAGCTCCAATTCTGGCCACTCCCCTTTGGCCGTCTGGGGATGTTAATTGGGCTCATAATGGAACCAAAAATCCACAAGTGTGTCTCCAGCATTGGGCTCGGACAGGCATGGGCAAACTAAGGCCCAGGGGCCGTATGCGGCCCGTTAACCTTTTTAATCTGGCCCGCCGAATTTAAAGAAATTACATGAATAGGAAGTAAGTAGTCATAAAATAGCTGTAATTTATCGAATTTTTTTTTCAGTATTTTAAGAGTCATTTCAAGAAAGAGCGAAATACCATGGGGTAGTGATGGGCGATAACATATTTTTCAATATGATAATTGATATTTTTGGGGTGGATATTGCGATATCGATATCGATATCAAAAACACTTTTTGGTTTGTAATTCTTTTCAATAATAAAAAGTTAAAAATCCCAAGACACACGTTGATATAGCGTTCCGACCTACTAGTGCTGCCCTCTTTCTTTATGTGTGTTAGGATATTGCTGTGACGACTGAGAGTAATGTCATTTTTCGGAGCGACAGACAGGCAGCTTGCGGTTGCCAGATCGGGTGGTTTTCTCGCTAAATATTAAAGCCCGTTCACGGTGTGTTTTAGCGAGGGTTTCGCCTGGAAGACTCCGGACATCTGGCTCAGTCGTGAACGGAGTTTAGAACGCCGCTCACAAATGCCAGCGTGAGCGCGTTCGACAACAACTCGTTCAAACGCAAATAAAGAACGGTTCGTTTACGTTCGCCCGAAAAATATCGTGGCGGCCGGGTGAAGCTGGATGCTCACCTGTAGCCGCGAGGGATTATAGGCGGAGCTTTGTTGTTGAGTTACGTTCCGTGTTGTTGTTTAGTGCGAGTGAGTGTGCTAGTGTGTATTAGTTAGTGTTCCTTTTACCTTAAATGCCATGTTTTGTTCATTGACGTTAGTACCGTGAGTCAGTGTTGACTCTGTTTGAGTTAGCACCCGGCTAGCGCCACGTGGAGGTGCGTTAATGTTCGAACTGTTCAATCTTGGGTGACGCCGGTGTGACGCACCGGAAGTGCGATCCGCACTACGAGTGGTTCGTTATACAGATCGCCACAATGTGATTCGCGATGTGTTCATGAACGATTTCTCTGCTGTGTGCATGCGTGCGACGAGGTGCACTTTGTGCCGACTGGTGCGCTACAGCAGTTGGTAGCCACCGCGGCTGTGGTCAAAAATAAATATTGATATTTTCTTAAAGTGAACGATACAACATTTTTTTTTTTCCCTCCAAGTCTTTTATTTTTTTTGATTTTTCCATACCTTAAGTGCAAAATGTACATTTAAGCCAAATGCAAATATGGACAGTGATATTACAAATAAACATATAAACATAAACATTAAATATATAAACATAACCCCCCATACTCCAACAGAGCCCCATCCCTGCAACAACACCGCCGTACCATTAACAATTACAAATATGATATATATGTATACGTAAAAAATAAATGACATATATATATGTATATATACATATATATATATGTATATATACATACATATATATTAATTTTCCATACCCGCTTAGTCCCGAGGTCAGGGTCACGGGGTATATATATATATATATATATATATATATATATATATATACATATATATAAATATAAATATGTAGCAATTCAAAAAGAAAAGAAAAAATGCACAAAAATATAAAAAGAATACAGAAAAACAAACAAAATTTTACTTTAGTGCATAAAACAAAGAAGTAAAAAAAAAAAGGAAAAAGCTAAACAAACTAAAAGAGAAAACAATAATGGTCCTTATGAATTTCAAAGCAATGCAGGTTCAGTCACATAAATCACCAAAGTTAGTGCCGTCTAATTTCTCAATATAGTTCAGGAAAGGTTTCCATGTAGTATGAAATTTCTGAACACATCCTCTGGTGGAGTAGCGAATCTTTTCCAATACCAGAAGGTGTAAAAGGTCATTGACCCACATCTTAAAGGTAGGGGGGAGTTTCTCCTTCCACTTGAAGAGTATTAATCGCCTAGCTATGAGAGATGCAAAGGCTATGACGTTTTTTGCCTCGCGGTTAAAGTGAGTATCTGGTGGGGTTACACCAAATATGGCAATGATGGCAGATGGTTCAATGGGTACTTGAACGATACGACATTTTAGTCTGATTAGCGATCGATATATCAATAACAATATCAATATGCACATCACTACCGTGGGGCTTCATGGGGTTAGATCACTCAATGACTCCAGGGCGCGGCACCCCTGCTGCCCACCGCTCTCTCAGGGGATGGGTCAAATGCGGACAAAAGGACAAATTTCACATCCTTCGAGATGTGACAATCACTGGGACTTTAACTCTCATTTCAAAGACACATATTTTGTTGCGATGCTTTGTTGGTTTTCAAATGCATGTTTTCTACTTATCTCATGATATTTTTCTCCTATGAGGTGGGTCACCAAAACACTCCATCCATCTACTCCTGGTCCGACCCCTCTGCCAAATTTCAGAACCCATTGTGGCCCACCAGTCAAAAAGTTTGCCCACCCCTGGGCTAGGCTGCGTGGTGGTAGCATGTTGTCAGTATCACGCTTGTTTGCAGTTTTGAACACAACACCATCCATTGAGGAGGCAGCAGTGTCACACAGGAGGCGACAGTACAGCCAGCCACGCCACTCTTGAGCTCTGACTGAGCGAGTCACCGGACTGCTTTCTCTCAAAGGGGATCTCCAAATTAATCAGTTGTCTTTCCTCAACGCCCATTATTTCCATCTGTTTGCACAATCAACCTGTCGTAGCTATGGCCTCTCCCTCCCGCCTCTCCCCGGTCTCCCCTCTCTCTCCACCTGTCTTTTCTTGCTCACACTGCCAGATGCTTAGTTTTAGCTCATTCTCAATTACTGAGTCAGGGATTTGTATTAAGTGTAGTGCTATGTTAGCGCTTGAGGCAAGGCTTAGCCAACTTGAGGAATGACTTCACTCCTTCGAGCATAATGGTCGTCCCGTGGCTAGTGCGTAGAAGTGCTAGTGTAGTGTTGGAGGTTCCAGGTCCCTCTAGCTCCCCTGTCTCAGCTGCTCCTGAGCACCTGGGAATGGGCGGCTGGGTGACTATCAGGAGGAAGCATAGCTCCAAAAAGTCAGCTGGACACCACCGCCACTCTCAGTACCACGCCCCCTCCATCCATGTCTCTAACAAGTTTGCCCCCGCTCAGCAGCAGACTGAGATAGACACCCTGGTAATTGGCTCAGCCATAGTGAGGCATGTTAACCTAGGACAGCCATCGGCCACAGTAAAGTGCATCCCCGGGGGCCAGGGCGGGCGATATTGAAGGGCATTTAGAGTTAATGGCTAAGGATAAACAGACATTTAGACGGATTGTACTCCACTGTGGTTTCAACAATGCACTCCTAAGATTGTCTGAGGTCACAAAGTTAAATATAACATCGGTGTGCGCATTTGCACAGACCATGTCAGACAAAGTAGTTTTCTCTGGCCCTGCGCACAGTACTCACACCTTTCTGGGGTCTCTGCCGTCCTCTTAAAGGGGCAGTACAACATGTTCACCCCATACTAACAGCAACACGAACAATAATAAACAGCGGAACACGTACAAAACTGAATACACGTCAGGAATGTTACAATATGAATACGAGTGTAGTTGTGAGGCAAGAATGAACCCGAACCTTGGAATCATTTTAATTTGTCTGATTTCAAAAAGAGGCTCTGGCGCTCCTAAGCGCTCCAGGCATTACAACCATGGTCATAATCAGAAGGCAGTCAAGGCATGTCAGTATATTTATATATTTTTATTGTGTTATATATTTTACTGTTACCTCTACCCGAGTGCGATTTGTAGCTGTTTTGTGGCTGATCTGATCGAGTAAGTGCAGGTTTAAAGTGTAAGTGAATTTCGAACTTAAAAAAATGCAGACGTGAGCGCAAAGTATTTGTGGATCTGGCACTGTTTCAAGTTAGGCATATTTGCATAGAAGGGGGTGTCATTTTGCGCAAAATGACTCATTTAAATATATTCAAATGAGTCTGGTGCAGCCTGAAGTCATGTCACGCGAGGACACCTCACAAAGCACAACCGTCGCAAAACTCTGTCCGATGTTGATTGAGTCCCAGGTTCCAGTGCTCTGACACCAGTTCTTACATAAAGTGCACCTTTATTTCTACACGAAGGACATTGAGGTTTCCCTCATTTGTAGGTGTTGATGAGTTAAATACACAGAATAAAAATCAGAAAATCACAATTGAATTACAAATGGTAAAACTTGAGTTGTCCAGCTACAATATAAAGACTACCAAAGGTACACTTCTCTTGAATTTTGTGAATGTTGTCGTAATACACAGCTGCAGAAGCAAAAATGATGGCATTTTAGAGAGTATGTTTTAAATCCCGCTCCATCCCAGTCTGTCGTTGTGTCCTTGGGCAAGACACTTCGCCCTAAATTGCTCCCAATGGGGCAGGCAGCGCCTTGCAGGGCAGCAGCCACCCATTGGTGTGTGAATGTGTGTGTTAATGGGTGAATCAGAGGCCTTTGTAAAGCGCGTTGGGGTACCGTGAAGGTGCTGGAAACGTGCAGTCCATTTACCATTTACCATTTACCATAGTATGTTTTAATTCATTCTTTAATTGATTCCTTATACACTACATATGAACACACATGGACTTATGTAGGAAACAATAAAAGTATAAAATAACTCAAACAAATGTTATATTTGAATTATTCAAAATAGCTACCTTTCATAATAAGCATTTTTAGTTATTTAACATGTTTTTCTTTGCTGCATTATTACATATATCTTGCTCATAAATTTGATGTATTCAGTATCTATCTGCAGTGTAGAAAGTTGTAAAGATTAAAAAAAAAAAAAAAAAAAATGCATGAGAAAATGTGTCCAAACCTTTGACTGTTAGTGTACGCCGACGACACAGCCATCGTTGGGTGCATCAGGGAAGACAGAGAGGAGGAGTATCGAGGACTGGTTGGGGACTTTGCCACATGGTGCCACACAAACCACCTACAGCTTTGGCAGCATATCCAAGAAGGACCAATCCAGACTGGAGAAACTGATCAGGCGGGCCAGCTCTGTGGTCGGCATGAAGCTGGACTCTCTGGTGACGGTGGCAGAGAGGAGGACTCTGGACAAACTGCCTGGACATTATGGACAATGCCAGCCACCCCCTGCACACCGTCATCAGCAACCAGAGGAGTGTGTTCAGTGAAAGACTGCTCCTTCCCAAGTGTCTGACCAACAGGCTCAAGAACTCCTTTTTCCATCATGCCATCACTCTCTACAACTCCTCACTTGGGGGGAGGAGGAGGACATAGAGTGCTGAGGGTAGTGGTAGGGAAGGGAGGTGGCCATTATTATGTATATGTATATTGTACATGTATATTAGTAATTATTTATTATTTTATACTTGTGTGCCGCTATTTTATTTTATTTTATTTATTTATCTGTGTGCTGCTATTTTTTTTAATCTGTGTGCTTAAATTTCTTTTTCCATCTGTGTGCGCTTCTACTGCTGCTGGAAGTCTTAATTTCCCTGAGGGAGTCATCCCAAAGGGATCAATAAAGTCTCTATCTATCTATCTATCTATTGAGTTAAGTTTGTTCTAATGGTGCTAAATCTAAAAAGTTCAAGTCACTCACTTAACAAAGTGAACCTGTTAAAAGCTCAGTTATTATTCAGTTGAATCATTACCCAACTGGAAAAATCCAAATCGTGCGGTGACGACCTTAAAAAAGCATTGTGACTGAACAAGGGGGCAAAGTTTTTCCTTTAATTAATGCTATGAGCAATGTGGGAAATTAGATTCACCACTCCTGAATTGTGCTGAAAGTTGAAATCTTTCAACTGGATCTGTCAAAAAAAAATTTTTTGTCAGGTTAAAAAAAAAAAAAAATACCCCAAACCCATCTTTAAGCAAAAGGAAGCGACTCTTAGCCCCTTCGCCCTTTCCCCATGTTTATTTAGCAGGCGAGCCTGCGTGCTTCCAGGAAGAGGCTGCGCGCACATTTCATGTATTTGTATGGGGGTAGCACATCTCATTAGGCCTGGGCGGTGCTGTTGTCTGCGAGTGTACATAAGTCCATGCTCCGGCGTCTCTGTGGGATGTTTATTAAATTAATAAAAAGTTGCTCAAGGCAAGCTGTACCGCCGAATGCCCACGGCTCGACTGTGATTGGCACTCTCCGCTGCCTCGCGCTCTCTCCAGGGTCCGCCTGCTTTCGCTTTAACTAACTGGCTGTGACTCAGGCGAGCAGGCTGACATGATGCCTCCCCTCCCTTCCCCACATCCATCTCGCCCCTCCCCCCTCTGTTTTAACTGGGCCCTGTCGGGGTGTCTGAATGCTGGTACAAGACATCAGACCCAAAAACTGGGGGGGGGTAAATACAAATCTGACAAGTTTCCATCTTGTTTTGACTCACTACTAGAAAAAAGGGAAAAAATATGTCATGGTTTGATTTAGCGAGTGTTCAAATCTGGACCAGAAGTGAGTGGGTCAAATCACAAAAGGCAACGTTTTTTTGTTGCTGTGTCTTCTGCGAAAAACAAAGAGTTTAAACTAGAGCTAAACAACTTTTTGAAACTTCTATAGATTATAGTTATGGACCCGCAACTGCAAAAGCAACGGACCCATTGTGGCCTACCAGTCGAAAGGTTTGCTCACCCCTGATCTCGACCAACGATAACATGTTTCTCAATGTCAATGCTCTGACACTTTAAGGCCTGATTCTAAGAGAATAAAGTAAACATTGTTCATGTATTGATCAAGCTGTTCGAATTTTTGCCTGGCCGTGTTGGCAGAAATCCCTTGGGTTGTTTTATACACATGAAATCAGAACTAAGAAGTTGTGCTGCACACCCTAAGCAAATGTTCACACAGTACGTGCCTCATAAATCTTCACCTCAACCCATCTCAATTCCTTGATTATTCTGGTGTGTCTCTGGTTATTTTTCCAGACAAAAAATAATATTAAAAAAATAAAACGGAAGACGAAATTTCCGCAAGCTGTGCAAAGGGAGCTAATAACCATTGTAAACCAACTGATTCCCTTCACACACCCCTCCGTGTACTCCCTAACAGGCTGGCAGCACCTGAAGACCCAAACAAAGCTGAGGACATGAAGAGGATACAATTTTACTTGAGTCCTGTCTGTTGGCGGGCGAGGGGTGGGGTGGGGTGGGGTGGGGGGGGGGGGGGGGGGTTACTGTACAACCACTTCTCCCTTCATGCACTTTGTTTTAGCCACCGTCAATATGTTCCCATTGACACCAAAGAAAGCTGCCTGCCATTTCAAACTCTTTGGAGAATCGGCTAATCGGCTTTCAGGAAGGAAAGAAAACAAAGGGAAAAATTAAAATATATTACCATCCGTTAAAAAAAAAAAACCTTTTAAAAATAAACAAGAGCAAAACACAAAGAAAACAAGGCAAAAAAAAGCCCCCGTTCTGTCTCCTTCACTTCACGTCTCCCCGCCGATCTCACTCTCCCAGTCCCCGCGCCTCAGTGGGCTGACTCTCTGAGGAGGCGGAGGAGGTGAGAGGCAGGGATTGTCATCGGCGGCACATTAGACTCAAGGAGTGCGAGGCGAGAGAGAAGGGATTTTCATGTGCAAATTTCAGCCTCGCGCCAACTCTGTGCATTATTATTTCATCCGCGCCTGAGAAGGAAACCCCTCCGATGCCCAAATCCTGCCATCATCCCAGCGGACACTTCAAGATTCAGACCAAATCCCTGCCCCTCCCCCCCCCAGCCACCTCGTCTCTCCCTCCAGAAGGCCCCGCTACTGAGTGGCTGTTTACACCGAGGGCCCGCAATGCGGGAGGAGTCAATCCGCCTCTGAGACAGGCGTGTGAGATCAGACAAGAGGGAGCCGAAAGGAATTGTGTGTGTGTGTGTGTGTGTGTGTGTGTGTGTGTGTGTGTGTGTGTGTGAGTGAGTGGGAGGGGGGCGGAGGGGTCGGCACAGATATACAGCAGTTGTGACCAGCGATATCGGTGTCCCCTGCATTAATTGCTTGTAAACTGCGAGGTTGGAGACCTCGCTGCCTTTCAAGTTTTAAAAAGGAGATTACACCCAATTAGCGGGGCCTCTGAAAACCCCTTAGCCGCCGGGGGAATAGCCGCTGATCCCTGATGTGGGACAGCTGTGAGAGACAAAGGGAGGAACAGTGGCGGTCCTGCCTTTGAAAACCCGCACTCGCGAGACGCGGCGTCTTGGCAAATGCGTATCGTCTCGCGGAAAATAAAGCAAAAAAAAAAAAAAAAAAAACCCTGCCTGATTGTAATCGCTGCAAAAGAAGCACTTTAGTTCAATAAACGCGAGGCGTGCAAACATGCGCTACGTGCGGTGCACGGGGTGCACGTCGGGTTCCCAAAGTGACAATTTGGGAACAGACGGTGAGATAAATATGTTTTAAAAGGTGAGGCGGGGTGGGGGTGGGGGGAAGCAGTTGGGCGGGTTGGGGAAAGCACTTCATCCTCTTAAATCAATTTGTCAGCTCCTTCCAAGAGCCGCCTCATCAAAAAAGAGCGCGAGTGTTTCCCTGTAAACTGCCACCTTTAATTTCTTTGTCTGACGGCACTCCACCAGCACCAAGACACACCAGAGACCTGAGGGTGAGGTGAGCAAAAGGTTCAAAAGCCCAGGTGGGAGCAGCAGCCCCGCGCGCCCCCCTGAGCGCCGCGGATTACCTCATTCACTCTCATGTCAAACAGACGGCAGGAAGAGGAGGAACACAAGTCGAAAGATCTCCACAGGCTCGCGTAATCTGCCGCGATTTATGCCGAGCCCCGCGACTCCCACTTACAACGCTCCATCAAGTCATTTCCTTCTCTCTCTTTATCTCCGCTCGCCGCATTTCACTTCCACCTTTTTTGTTTCCCCCACTCCCTCCAGCCCCGCCTGTGTACCTTTTCTGTCACGTTTTTCTTTTTACCCCGCACCTGCACATCCCGCGCCCGTCGCCTCTTCCTTCCTCCTACTTTGTACTTGCAAAATCGCTGCACATAAAGACATAAAAACAAGATGACTACACTTTTTAGGTCTGCATGTACTGTACGTGCAACATGCAGATAAAATCAAGATAAAAATAAATAAAACATTACAGTAAGGGACAAGTAAGGTAACAATTCTTTAAAATGAAATAATAGAAAATGTAAGGAAGCAACATTATTAAAACATGGAAAAGAAAACAAGTGACCTTTCGAAATGGAGGGAGAAGGAGCTAAGGCTTAGCATAGATAAAAAGATAGTAAAGATGCACCGTCCGATACAGGGTATCGGCATCGGTTTGAAACTGGACAAAATGACAGTATCGAATATCGAAGTGTACAGAAGTAACTTTCCAATCCCATCCCGCAGTTTTACAAAAATAGTTTCATTAGGACGATGCTTTTGATATGGTTATCTTGAACAATTGTATCCATGCAAATACGGTAATTCCAAAGAGGTTTAGGAGGTAAGATGATATCGGTATCGGCAGATATTCAAGGTAAAGTATCGGTATCGGAAATCAAAAATACGTATCAATCCATCCCTAATACATAGATAGATAGATAGATAGATAGAGAGATAGAGAGATGGATAGATAGATAGATAGATAGATAGATAGATAGATAGATAGATAGATGAGAAATACCAAACATGAAAAATGCAGGACGGTTGAAGACGAAACCCGACATCAAAGCCGAGACTTGCTGTGTGATGTCTTTTGTATCTGACCGAACACTGGGTGGCTAAAGAAGTTTTGGGAAAGTGGTTTGAGCACTTGACACTTTGAGTGTATCCTTGGCCACACAAGAATCCTTGGAAACCTGTGAGGTAGAGCAACGACACACCGGTGGTTTTGACAGGCATAGACACACCATGTAAAAACCCCAGTGAAGTGCCCGTCAGTGGGCCTTCAAGGGACGTTCCCTTCGCCGGAATTTCCTTGAAGTTCTTTTGAAGGGAAGTTTAATGGAAGTTGACTTTGATATCGGTTTTTCGTGCCAGTAAACCTTTTGGATTTAAGGAAACATCTTACACTAACACTGCGCTAAAAAGAGACACAAAGCAGCGCAATGTTCAACAGTCGTGTTCAATAAGCTACATTAATTGTATTGTCTGTTCACGCTTTGTGTGACAACATATCTGGCAAATCAGACAGAGACTTAGCTGCCCTTATTATATGACACTTTTGCCAATAGGTGAGACCAAGAGCTTACAGGTCCACCTTCAACCTCCTGCTGGTGGTTAAATATGCAAGACTATCCAACTCTTTTTTTAATCCCCCTTTTTTCAAACTAAAGAAGAATTTTGGAAGAGAGTCTACAAGATAGCAAAACCAGTCCAATTGCCTCAACTGAATCCTTCTACACTGCCATTGATGGCCACTGCCCATGAAGATGCTTGAGGCCGTGAGGAAACTACTGTAACTGAGTGAGCTGAGTAAAATGTCAATGCGACGGTTGAAGGAAAGGAAGGACAAGAGACTGTTTAATGTCCACATAGCTTGTTATAACATTTCCTTTAGACTTTCTATCTCATTCCTTGATGGCTGAGCAAACAGAGCAAAAAGTCATTAGCGCTGACTTGTATGACTATTTCTGTATTCAATGCTCCCAGCCATACCTCACTTCTCCCAGTGGAACTTACCTGGCCCTCAACAGGCCAGATGGATGGGCAGTGGTGAAACGATCACCACCAGGCACCTGGTTCCAGCCCCAGCAGATCCAACCACCAACCACCGTTTGCTTGTTTGCTTGCCGCTTCCCTCCACCTCCAACTTTGCCACCACACCCACTTAGGTCCTCCCCCCACCCGTCCTACAGACACGCAGAACCGCTGACATCTACATCTGTCTGGACCCACCCTCCATCACTGACATCAAGAAGCTCTCCGCGAGCAGAGCACCGGGTGCAGATGTTAGAATAGACGAGATGTTGAAAGTGAAAGCAGCCGTAGACTCTGTTGCCCCCTCCAAATGCAGAAACTTGCCAGCTCATTTGGAACCACGAATGGGTGCCCACTAAGTGGAAGAAGAAGGTTGTTATCCTCTCATTCTACAAGAACAAGGGCGACTGACGCAACACCGCCAGCTATCGCCCCATCACTCTGCTGTTGGTCCCCTCTAAGATCGTCACAGCCATCATCCTCAAGTGCATCCAGTCTCTCCTCTTAGCCAAGCGCCGCCCTCAGGAGGCAGGCTTCACACCATGCCGCTACACCAGCGACTGCATCCTTACCTTTAGAGTGCTGGTTCAACAGCGGAGAGAGTAACTCTATAAAGCCTCTTCTCAACCAAAACCAGCGGGGTGCACCCCCTCCGCTTTCACCGCTGCGTGTCTGCTGACGTCATCGTGCTGAGATCGCGTAGATGAAGCGCGCCAGAATTCAGGAGTCCGGCTGTGGCCAGTGTTCTTTGTTGTTGGGCACTTTTGGCAGTAGGATCGTTCCGTGAATAACCGCGGAACGATGGTGTCATTCATGCCAGACTTGAAGCGGCACGTACCTCCGCGGCCGCTTCCCGCCGTGCAGCGATCGTTTTGGCGTCTGGTCCATTTGGTGCGAGAGCCGTGAGCAAAAAAAAGCCAGAGGACAATGAATAATTATCGAGCGCTGATGGAACGTAATCGAACACCTTTGCATCAGTACTTGATATACACCGGGACTGGCGCGATATTATGACTTAGCGCACATAACGCTCAACGTCATCCCGAGCAGCAGGTAAAAAATGTGATGATGTCGCGGGTGTCCCAATTCCATCGCAAGCCGATCGGTGCAGTGCCGGTCGGAGCCGATTATTACCCGGGTCCCTTGCCGGGTTGTTTGACGTGTTATGTCGCGCTTCAGCGCTGCTTGGTGAGCCTGCTCCACTGCCACCAAATGCCGATTAGTAGCGGGACTTCACAACGTTTTTTGTCCAGTGGAGCAGGGGCTTATGTAGCCTATGTCGATCTTCTCCAGGGAATCTGTGTGCCCTCCAAATACATTCACATCCTCCAGGACTTGTACATCAACACCGCTTGCAGGGTTTGTGCTGAGGGAGGCCTCTTGGACCCATTCTCAACCACAACAGGAGTCTGCCAAGGCTCCAAATCTGTTCAATGTCGCAGTTGATTTCTGGATGAATATAGCAGTGGAGAGATGTCCAAACCTTGGCACAGATTACCACTAAGATCTGGATTATGCCGACAATGTTGTCCTCCTTGGCTCAATGCTGGACACATTGGTTGATGCTCTTGGCATTCTTGGTGAAGAAGCTTCACCACTAGGCCTCACCATCAGCTGGACAAAGACTAAAATTCAATGTCTGTTCGACTTTCTGCCTCGATTGCCGCTGAATGTCAATCAATGGGCCGGAAAAGGTTGAAGTTGTTAAAGACTTCATTTACCTGGGCTGCAAAATTTCTAATGACTGCACATCAGAGCCAGAAGTCAACCGGCGCCTCCAACTAGTCCATTCCACCTTTGGCCAGCTCGCCAAAGTATGGCGCGGCGGCAAAATCCGAACCATCTCTAAACTCCGGATTTTGAACTCATGTCCTTCCAGTCCTACTATACAGACCTGAAAAATGGCCACTGTCAGCCACTTTCAGTTGCAGACTCGATGCATTTCACTGAAACTGCCTACATACTACATACATATCACTAATGATGAGGTATATGCCAGAGCTGGCACCCCTCTCCCGGTCACAACAACCAGCAAAAGAGGCAGGATGCGCCTGCCTGGCCAGGGGGCGCGCCTGGACGATGGCGTTCCGGCCAAGCGAGTCCTGTCGGCAGTATCCCGTCCACCTCCTTGGGGCTGGAGCCACCACCAGGGTTGCCCCAGACTGACACTTTCGCTGGTCGACCTCATAACCACTGCAGCCAACCGCGACATCCTCAGCACTCTTGTGTCAATGGTCGCCTGACGTGGCCACGACCGATCTATGTCTATGTATATGTATGCAAATTGCACAGCTGGTTAGTTGCAACATTTTTCAATGTTTGTGGCTAGCAGTGTTTTTTATAGTTTATAAAAAAAAAGAAAAACAAATTGTGAGCACACCACTAATACATCAGCAGTAACATACTTAAAAAGAGTTTTTGAGAAAGTCTGAAAATTACTCCCCCCTACAATTGTTTTTTTTTCTTTTCTGATACTTCTCTCACATTCCCTCTGTGCCCAGGGGGAGCACTTATTTATCGCCCAACTCTTCTGAAAAGTCAACAGCTGTTTCCAGTAGAGGCTTAGTGGTAACGCCATCATCCCTCAACATGATGTTGACAGATGTTTGTTTTTTGGTTTTTTTGCCTTTAATGGATTACTTTTAACTGCATCCTAATTATAACTAATGACCGGCTCATGAAGGAGCTCAACAGTTAATTGGCATAATGCACTGCAAGCAGGGTAGCACCACAAGGAGGTCATATTAAAAAGGTGAAAAAAATTCAGACATCGTGAGCCAAGGCACGACCGACCTCAGGAAACCGCTAGCCCTCTGATCAAACGGCATTTTTAATTAGCGATAATCAATATTCAGGGCAATGGATTTACCACAGTTTATATATCCATCAAGGATCATAAATACTTAATTCTTAAAAAAAAAAAAAAAAAAATCCCAACACACCCAAATTTCTTATTCCCCGAGTTTATGGCAATCTGGCAAATCAGATATGATTAATTATAAATGGAACCATTACGGCGCACTTCAGAAGCTCACGTTCGCAAATTGCATCTGCAAAAGCGGCAGTGAACATGAAAAATCTGCTCTCCTGGCGATTTCGCCTTGCGTGTATGCAAAGTCGCAGTGTCTGATTCGCATGCAGCGTCCGTTCTGCACCCCGCAGTTTCATTTAGATCAAAAAGACTCCGATAAGACGGAGAATCACAGGATATCTGGAATATGTGATCATCCAATCCCCCCCCCACCCACCACCACCAACACAACCACCAACACCACCCACCTCACCTTGCCTCTGAGAATCTCTGCCGCTTCCGTGAAGATCTCATTAAATCAAAGATCTAAAGAGGCACCCGGAGAAACACAACGGTGCAAAAAACAACCCCTCCTGCTATTGCTACTATTGTCTTAGCAGTGAGAGACTGCTGTGGTTTGGCTGCTCTCTTTTTGCCCACTGCTTGGGCAAACACTCTGTTTTGGACCTTTCAGGGGAGCAGCAGCAGAATGAAGTGGAAGCTTTAACAGTCGAAACACATTAGGGGAGACGCTAGACACTAAACAACAACAACAACAACAACAACAAGAAAAAAACCAACCAACACACACACACACACACACACACACACACACACACACACACACACACACCTTCCTGCAATTTGTTCCCTGAAAACACTCTTACACCGCTGGAAGTCGAGAGTTTCCCCGCTGCCCCCTCCCCCCTCCCCCAGAGCATTGTTTTTAAACCTCGCAGCCCGAGGACAAGGCGAGGAGCAAAAGGGAAAGAAATAAATAAAAATTAAAAAGATGAAAAAAAAAAAAACATCTCCCCGAACTGCTCCTATTACAGACAACACAAGCAGGGGAAAAAAACAATAGAGTTATTTCGCCCGCTGAGCTGAGCGGGTTGGCGAGCAATGGCATCTCGGGGGCAGAGGGCTGCGGGGCTGGGTGGGGGCCTCCAGGGCAGAGGTAAAGGGAGGTGGGGGGAGGGTGAAGGTGAGGTGGGGGGGGGGGGTGCTCTAATGGGCTTGGGGAGGCTGGCGAGCTCCCCGCCGGAGGCCCACAGGAGGCCCCTCGCCCGTGGTCTTGCCTTGGGCAGGCGCTACTACGGCAGCAGTGCGGTGGGCTGACAGACTGAGACTGCAGAGGGAAGGAGTCCCCCTTCCTCCACCCTCCCATCCCAACCCCATGTAGCCCCTCCATTGCGCATGCTAGCACGCACACATGCACGCACGTACGCACCAACTAACAAGCAAACAAATGAACAATGGCGTCTGAGGAGCTTTTCCAACTCGCTTTGGCTCAGACCTGAGCGTCTCGGTGTCTCTCCAGATTAAAAGTTAAACGCTCGGCTAATGCAACATGGATGTGACCAAAGTGTGAGCTTTATTAATTGATTGGTCGTTTAAATGCTTAAATGAAACACTGTCACAACTCGGCCCTCCTGAGTCGATAGTATATTGGTGCAAAAAGTTTGCGTTCTTGAGTAAATCATTGAGGAGAGAGAGTCGCTAGCCAGAGTTTCTCTGCGTTTACACAATCGACCTTTGCCCCTGGAGGTGAAGATCAGGGCGTTCTGGCCCTGTCGGCGCCTCCGGCGCGAATCTGAGCACAGGGAAAAAATATATGTATATATATATATATATATATATTTTTTTTTTTAGCTTTACCACTGTGGCTACAACATTCATCACGACGCTTCCTCCCGGCCGAGAGCGCTCCGACCGGGAGGACAACGGAGCCTCTGTCGGCTTCCCATCTGAAGCAGACAGTTTTTTTCTTTGTTTAGTTTTTTTTTTTAGTTTTTAAAGGCACACAAGGTGGCATGGAGGCATCTTCAAAGTTCTTTCGTCAGCCCGGGCCTACACGCGAAGTGGTAGACGGAGGTGGGGAGGGCGGTTCAGGCGGGGAGGAGCAGCTCTCTGCAGTCAGGAGGGAGGTCATTATCAGGCCATGTTTATGCTTGTTGTGCTGCTGCGGCTGCTGTTTTAATGTTTGGAAAATAGTACTGCGGGTTTGGAGCCCTGGCTCTTGTCTGCGCTCGCGCACACGCACGGTTGTCCCCAAAGCCTCTCAAGGTGTCTCTTTACGGGGCATTTGCATCGTTTCCCTGCACGGGCAGGCGAAGGTCAGAGTTGCCCCCTCCTCCATCGCCCTGTTCATCCCCCATCGAATATCAGCGGTAAGATTAATTCTTACTATAATAGAGCACCAATATAGGGCACGCAGGGAAGAGTTTCAGCTTTCAAAAAGTCATTTGGTTTCTTTGAGTGCTCCAAAAAGCAGAGGTGGCAAAAGTATTCAAATTCTGTACTGAAGTAAAAGTGTGGATACTTGTGTAAAAAGTACTGATTCAACACCTTTACTCTTGTAAAAGTAAGAAAGTACAGGTTCTGAATTGTACTAAAAAAGTAAAAAAATATTTTTGGCAATTAATAAGACACATTGGATGCAACATACAATACATCAGTTGATAAGCAGGGGTACTCTAATATATTGCCAAAATATGATCTATTTTATATTTAACAGGACGAGTGCATAGTTCAAATAGCTCCGCTTCAATTTTGAACACAAACGTTAACGAGCAAGACGTAGAAAGTGCAGATATTTGTGTACAAATGTAGGGAGTAAAAGTAAACAAAAAGTTGTCAGACAAAGAAATACTCACGTAAAGGTGACGCCTGAAAAATCCACTGAAGTACAGTAAGAAAGTAATTGTACTTCTTTACTTCCCACCTCTGCCTAATAGTGTGTCTTTTTTTTGAGGCGCGGTTAGAAATTTTCCTTAAAGAACACGATTACACTTTGTGGTTTGGCACGATAAAAAGAAGCAGGATCGTTAGAATCTGCACTCTTGCGGTAAAAGTAGGGGGGAAATTGCCCCCAAATCTGTTTTAATCACTTGCCGCACTTCTGCACGTCTTGCTTGTATTGGATCTGATCTGATTCTTTTAAAATCACGGTTGCGGTTGGTCGTCAGCTGGCTTAGCAGCGTCACCTTATACCCTTTAGCATATACACTTCCATCCAAGGAGTTTTACCGCCTCCTCCTGCGCATCCGTTGCCAAGTGTTCACGAGACAACCGTTATGCCCATGAGATCAAATTACATCAGAGAACTTTCATCCGGGAGGAGCGGCGTGATGTGCTCCTCTCTACTTTCCTCTCTCTTTCGTAAACACCATGCGTCGGAATGATCAAGGGCAGCCTTCGAAGTTCTGCAAAAAGTTAATCTATATAATGGGGCAGACGCCGGAAATTATTAAGGCGTTTGTATTAAAGCTCCCCTTTCTCTTTGGCTTCTCGTGACGCAGTGCCAGAGCTGAAGCGGAGGGGGGAGCAGCACACCTGACTGCAGGGTTAGAAATCGCTACTTACATTGATCAAAGCATTTGGGATGTGTTTAAATCTGTGTTAGTGGGATGGAAAATTTAGACTTTAGACTTAGATCTTCAAAGTGTTCACTGTTCGCATTTTTGCAATTAGCAATGGCCATTTTAAACATTGTCATTGTTATCCAGTGGGACAATTCTGCTTTGATCACTGACACGCTTTCGGCAATTACAAGGCATCAAGCGAGGGGTTGATGGTTGAACGCTAGCTAGCTGGCGTGGCGTGTTTACAGAATGTGTTGTGCCTGCCCACAAGGCCAATGAAAGGAGTTGCCTCAGCTCAGATGACCGTTCGCCGTCTTCCAGCACCAGGAGCGAGACCACTACCCTGTTGATGCAGCACAGGCATAAAAACAAACAGCAGGAATCCTTCCGCAAGCTAGACGTGCGCTCTAACAGTGCGGTGATTTCCCTGGAGGACGGGGCCGGGTTGTTTACAGACAGGCTGTGCCTCTCCTGTATCTACAGACCAGTTAACCCATATTTCGCAAAACACGCCGAGCGACTGAGAACGGGGAAAAACAAAGTCAAACTATGCCGCATCACCGGTGTCAAGCGAAGTGCGATTGCACATTTGCATTGGAAATCTGGCAAAAGTGATTATAACAACCTTGTAGACTCTCACGCGCGCGCCTAGCGAAGCAAGAAGAGGGTTAAGTGAATAAAGCCTTGAAAAAGAGTCCAATTCTCCAGCTCCTGCCCCAACCCGTTGCGGTTACCCCCACAAAGTACACAAGAAAAAAGAAAATAGTATCATGCATATCATTCATTAGTAGCAAATAAAAGAAATTCTCTCTAATAGTACCCCCAAATCCCAGAGCTCCCGGCACCGCGGAGCGGGGAACTAAAGGAACGGGGGAGAGAGGGAGAGAGATGCAAAAGGAAGCCGTCTCCCTCAAGTGCTTGTTAGGCCCAAATTATTATGGCGATGAATAATTTTAAAAATAAATAAGAAAATAAATAAATAAATAAAGAGGGAAACATTTATAGATCTAAGTATTATCAGAGGAGCCGCCGGGTCTGTTTGCTGAGCTCCCCGGGCCCGTTTGAATTTCCGCCTTTGTTTTTCACTTTGATCTTTAACTGCTAACCTATCCACCGCTTCACCTGGGTAGCCCCCTACCCCGCCGCCGAGCGTTCCGCTGCACCACTTCCCACCCGAGTAAACTTTTCTCTCGACGTGACACGACACTGGCCCGCACTAAGTGGCAATCATGATCACGCCGCCGCCGTCGTCCTCTGTCTCCCCTTCGTCGTCATTAACCTTCCTGTTCCCTCGCCACAATCATTAGCATGCGGTGCCAGGAGGAAGAGCGGAGACGCCGGAGTCGGAGTCGAACTCGGGGGGGAGAGAGGCAGAGGAGCGCAGAGTGAAGATGTGAGGGGGCGGCGGCGGCAATGTTTGGAGGAAGCCGAGCCGCTCCTCTTCCTCCTTCGTTCGGGGCTTTTCCCGACTTTTCCTCACTCTTTTCTATCGTCCTTTACTCCTCGTCCAAATCATTTCTTCACTGCTTTCCTGCAAATTTCCAGTCGCCTTTTTTCCTTGGCTATGTGCACCCCCCCAACCCCCCCACCCACAATTGTCCCATATGCACTTTTGTTTTCCCTTTGCTCGCACTGCTTTCTTTCTCTTTTTAGTCTTTAAAGGTCAAGTGTGTAAAATGTGGCTTGATTTTTTATTTTTATATTGGTAAAAGCTAAACAAACTGCCCATAAGTTATTTGGTTTTACAACCCTTAGAACAGTTCTCATATATATAAGAATATACATAGAGCAATAAGGGTCTTGCTCTTGGTTACCTGCCATCTTGCACCACCACATTTTTAAGGTAGTTTGCCTGAGGTAGTATGCCCAAGGTCAAGTGAGCTTCCTTGAAGGTCAAAAGTGTAATATTTTGAGACTTTTCGAGGAAGAAACAACTACATAACTACATCAAGTGGTCACATTTTAGATCACGCCATCTGTTACTCCCGTTCCCCCTCCCGGGCTTGCCAGTGAACTACTGTGGCCTGTGCACCCAAACATGAATACCTCATCCGCCTTCTTCTTCATTGGTTTATTTGAAGACGGCAACATTTACCCTAATTACGAAACGCACTTTTGGGCAGGCCGGATTGACTACACCAGCCTCCTTAAAAGGAGGTCACTGGGAGCAAGGCCCTTGATGTACATTTATTCTTATATATGTGAGAACCGTTAGATTATTTTTTTTATTGTACTGTAATTGTACAATTCATCAATGTATTTATGGGCAGTATATTAAGCTTTTACCAATATAAAAATCACAAATCAAGCCAAATATTACACACTGGACCTCTATTCTTCTCACCTCCTTTTGAATCTGATTAAATAGTTCAGCACCTGAATGAAAAATATGCTCTTGGACAGGGGTCACATGTTAACCCATTTTATCCTTTTCATTCATTCATTTATTTATTTAAGTATCCCTGGACTGCAAATATGTTTATGAATTACTATTTTACTATTTTACTATTATTTTGAGATCACTTGAAGGAGAAAATCACATCCACACTGATTTGGCATATTTTCCAATTGCTGCATTATGTCCACATGCAATTTGCTGTTAAGGGCATTGACAAAAAAATGTGTGCTGAGATTAAAATTCAGTTCATGTACACTTGTTATTATTTGGTTTTTTGCTCGATGCATAACAGCAACAGGGGCACAAACCCAATACGTGCTCTCCAAGTTGGTCGTCTCGAGCATCCAGTGCACTGTTTATCACCCCCTGGTGGTGTGGAGTGTTTATGTCTCCCGTTTTGCATTTTCACTTTGCTCAAATGGCCTCATTTGAAGGATGAGCGGAGAGGGAAAACGTCCTCTTTAGAGAAACACCTATACAAATGTGGACACAATGTTGAAAATATCCCACGGCACGCAGTTATTCTCAAGTCTCGTCCGCGCAGCGTGTCTGAGATTAGACAGAGCATCATTTAAGATTCTCCTTATGTGCATGACGCAAGCCGCTTTCAAAGTCGACCTGCCTCACCCATGTCTCCTCCTACTGGCCATTTTATCTTCACATTCCTCTTCATCTCTTCCCTTTCTTCTCACTCTGCCCCTCTGGTTTCCCCTTTCCTCGTCCTCCCCTCAAATCCCCCACTTCTTGCTCCTTTGCCATCGTTGTCCTCCCGAGCATTCTGACCCTCCAGTGCGGGACGTCCCGCACCACATGCTCAGCGCTGATTGATATTGTAATGAGATGTATACCCAACATCCCTTCCTGGCTGTTACCTTTCTTTCCCCCGCAGTCCCTGCTCCCACCCCACACACCAATCTTTCTCGGTACCCCGTCCCTCAAACACTCGCCCCACCCCTAACCCCTGTGCTCCCCGAGTGGCTCCATCGCTCCATTCCGTTTCATCGCACATCAAACAGGCCCCGACGCTGCTCTCCGCGAAAGCAGGAACCAGGGACCGCAACATCTGCACGGGGAGGGGGAGAGGGAGGGGGGACTCCGGCCTCTGAGGGGGGGGGCATAGGAGGCGAGGGGACACGTCGTGCCACGAGCAGATGTCACCAGGACCCAAACAGCAGGCTGGGGGGGCTGCCGCAGGGAGAAAGAGATGTTGGGGGATCAAAACCTTGCAGGCAGGAAGGAGCGGAGCCCAACCCCCAAACTCTCCCTCCTCTCCTCTTGGAGCACCCGGCACCTGCCCCTCCACCACCACCCCTATCCCCTCCACCCCACTTCCCCCCACCCATTTGACAGCACAATTAGTTAATTAGTCACCTCGGCGCTAATGACCTAATCATTGTTTGCACTGCGCCTCCAGTTTTCAAGAAATCGCCGTCCACCACGCGGCGGCTCCCTGGACTCCTGACGCGGGGGAGGCCCGGGAGGGCAGAGGAGGCATTCAATTACCTTTGTCTGGGCTGCTCCCCCGTGGCACGGTGAGGAGTTAAGGCTCTGATCCAGACCAATGCAAAAAGGGGGCCTCTCTAATGGGGACAGAGAGCTCTTTGCAGGGTCAAAACTGCTCTCACATTCGCTCAGCACGGGAAGCTATTTTTATCACGGGCCTGTTTCTGGCTGGCAGGTGGGGGTTGTGTGTGTGTGTGTGGGGGGGGGGGGGGTAGGAGGGGACGCAAGGGGTCGCTGATGCTCCCCCAGTTAGTGGAAGTGGCAATCGGGAGCTTCGGCTGTCAATGAGTCATCAAAGGGCTTGTTTGAGAACAGCTGTTGACGTCAGTGCACTGCCATAAGCATTCACCCCGCCTGTGAAGTGAAGCGAGTGAGGGTTTTTTTTTCTCTCTCTCTCTCTCTCTCTCTCTCTCTCTCTTTCTTTTTTTCCCTTCCTCCTTTTAATTCTGAATTGCTAATGAGCCTTTCATCTGCACGGGCAACATGTAGATCTCAAACTTCACAGAGATGTTATGTCATCAAATGGGATCATATTTTTTTTGACATTTGTTAAAAGTGGCGCATGGTAATAATGTAGTCTGTGAAAGTTCCATACATTTATTAAAAGTATCTGACGTACCTTCTAATGTTTTTCAAAGGACACATCTTTTTTTGTGTTTTTGCACTTAAAGTAACGTGAAGATCACTATGAACCTAACCTAACCCTGGCCCTGAAAGTTTCTCACCCCTCAGGTTCCTCATAATAGCCTTGTCCAGGGGCGGAAAACATTTCTCAGACACTTAGGATTTCACTCAACCCTTTCATTAAATATTTGTCAGGGAGTTTGATGTGTATTTCAAAAGGTTTTGGCAGCATCGGAGGCACGCAAACAAATTGCAACTCATTTGTTGTTCATTGTCATCATAACAAAATAAGAAAACTAAATTATTGTAGTTCTTGTAACCTTGTGCGTCACAAGGGACGTCATGTGGCTGAAACTTCCAGTTCTGGACTGGACGGTACAGTGCACGTGCAGCATGTGGGTCAATGTCGGTGACTGCATTGAAATGCACTGCACTTGGAGACTTAAGACTGGCTCTTAGCACAATACATTCACAAATGCATGGGGTGTCCAGAAACATACACGACATACCACCTTGCTAGCACCATGTACCAAATGAACTGGCCGGTATTGTGTTATAATCGTGGTATGCATTCAGAGATGTTGCTCTTGCCTTTCTATGGTCTCCAACCAGTCTCTCTGATTAGCAACTTGTTATCAAGCAACTTAACATTTCAAATCATAATGTGGCAAGTGTGTGTGTGTGTATGTGTATGCATTCTCATATTTGGTGGATTCATTCTTTTTCAAAATTCACCTAAAACAAAACTTAATAAAACTAAATTATTAGTTTCAATGCATGTAGCAGTAAAAACCAATTGATATCTAAAAGCAGCAACGCCTTAAGATCAGGTGAAGAGAAATGTTGTTTTGTTTGAAGATTGAAGATCCCTCATATTTACATGAGTGCCTGCTTGGGGTTTCGAGGAAAAAAATACATTGACAAAAATGTAAGAAACTTGAGTGAAGTGAACGCAAGGTAACATAAACCGTGAGCGCCATGCATGCAATATCAGCTGTCTTTCAGCTGACCTCTCCCGGAATTCTTCAGACTTGAAGCGCCAGCCGCATCTTTCTTTCCTTTTCAAATACCGCCTCAAATCTCCGCTGACTGCAGCTTCCCCCAGCAGCACAGAAAAGCAGCTCGTCTTCGCCGCGAAAAGCGCCCTCATCCATTCCTCATCATCCAGTCTCATGTTTTTAGTTTGCGGACTCGCGATCCCCTGCTGTGCTCGCAGCGACAGCCGTCTCGTCGGCCCCCTTTATTATTCAGATTTCTCGGAGCCAAACAGCTGTTTTGCATGGCAGACTGGATCAGAGTCCTGTCGTGACTTCTGACATTTCAGGTGACACATAAAATGATCGGAGGTTTTCGATCTTGGTCGCGAGAAGTTTCAAAAGAGGAGCCGCGCGACGAAATCAGACTGACGAAGCAACGCAACAGCCAGCACAGCAGTGAATAGCTACATGGGGCCGTCGTGCTTTGAAAGCACGGTGGGTAGTGTTGGGGTGCTTTCAAATGCCCACTGTTTCTGAGTCCACTTTGGTCTCATAGTTCAGACCTTTTTAGCAACGTGACAGCGCTCCTGGACTCTGCTGCAGACCCCGAAACAAAAAATAAATATGTTCTGCCTGAAAACGGGCTCTTGGTTCGCTTGCAAATAAACACAGGTGCAGTTTCAGCGTGAATGCAAACAGTCTCTCCAACGGACCATACAAGGACGTGAACCAAAGAAAGGAGGTGACGCAGAAGCAGTAAGTAGGCTATTTTGTAAATATACAGGAAAAGAAAACGGGAAAAATGTTCGTGGGCAGACATGGAGGTTGTGAAAGTGATCAGCGATATAGGGATGCTGAAAGATGTATCTATTAAAAAATTCATAGATACAAAACTTTACAGAGTAAATGGTAACAGAAATGGTGGCATTCGCTTATATTTTTTCAGATTTGGAAATAAATCACGGTATGTTTGCTTTGGTGGTATGTTTGGAGCACAAAATCTCAGACGCTCGCCATCCACCACTTTAGGTGTGAGCTCTGACCGAAGTGTATTTCAATCTTTGTTACTGGCAAATTCATTACAAGGATTCCTTCTTCCTCACGCTTTTATCTCTTTCTGTTGAGTGCTTTCGGTTTACTCCGTCCCCAAAGGCCGGCTGAACCAATGAGCTTCCCCGAAGGAAAAACAAAGCAAACTTAACGGAGGTGAAAACCAACGCGAGCACTTCGCGTTCCAACCCGAGACCTCGGTCCATCCATTGTGACACGACCAGTACATCCCCACTTGTGTATAAAGTGTCAAATAAAACATCCGGAAGTCATTTTGCATGAATTTGTTCATTGCAGAGTCAAGTAGCAGGGAGGGACAGCAAATTGCTGCAGCCGCTAACGGTGCTTCTCCTGCGTACCATGCTGTCGCAATTGAATCTCGCAGCCAAGCAGCCTTTTAATAGGCAGGCCTGAATGCATTACTCGGTGTTGACGGTGAAGGCAGTGCACTTTATCACAGTCACAGAGTAATGAGAGATAACTTCCCCGCGTCTGCAGGCAGCGGGTCCGCCGCTGCAACCCCCATGCATTTTTTATCAGCTGCAATTACCCAGAGCTTGTTGATATTTCCCATTCGTTTCATTTGGGAACATTTGCATCAGATAACCAGAGGCCTGCTGTAGGGCTAACAGAGCCGTGCTGCACTAAATTATGGCTTTCCGACCGGTCCGACAAGTCGTCCAAGGATTTGCTAATGGCCAAGTCTGTGGCGCGAGAGGTCAGCAGGTTTGTTTAAATCCCTGATTTCCAGCTTAGCGAATCGTTGTCAAACAACGGGAATGACTGTGTGCTGCACACTATTTTGACATCAGATTTTGAAATTTGAGCAGAAAGTTTTTGTCGTACTTAAAATGAGGTGTGAAATTCTTCTCCCTTCAGCTACTTCTACCACTTGACTGGAGTAATTTTAAGAGCTGCAGGTATCCTTAATTAGAGTGCGATGAAGTGTTCCTGTTGTAATACAGACGGTCTGTAAACATTAAGGACGACAGAATTATTTATTACATGGTGAGTTTTATATTAGGCCTTTTATATTTTTATATTATATATTATATTTTATAATTATATTTATATTAGGCCTTTTTTGACAAGCTGGGTGGTCTGGCAAGCTTTCATCAGCATAGGCAATATATACTGATTTAACATGCTAGACTTAAACATTAGCATTCATACAAAAGAAGAATTGGCAGAACGCAATTTATTTGCGTGCTGCATTGTGCATTTTGGCATGACGCGCGCAGCACCAGATCTAAGACATCATTAGTTTGCATAATTATTCAGGTCACATCCAGACTCTTCTTTGTGAATTTACAAAACTCAAACAGAGGAGCTTGCATTTCAACAATATTTTCTAGTTAGCGTCATTTATTTATTTTTTTTTTTTATTGGCAACGTTTGCGTACAAAGAAATAAAATAGGGGGATGTTTTCTCAACGCTATAGTAACCTCATCCGCACTGGCAACTGTGAAGCAACATAAGAACGCACGCGTTTGTACGACAGCTACGTATGCTTCACTGACAGAAACGGTCACTTTGTGGCAAGAAAAGGTATTTATCAAAGCAAATGTTTCGACATCCTCCAAAGCCAGGCAGACATTAACCTCGTTGAATCCAATCCAACTCTGCATGTAAACGCGCTCATTGTCATCAGTCGCAATTAGCTGCAGTTCCGCTCAATTGACGCTGCTGGCTCGAGGCGCACATGAAGGGCTGAGTGTCGGCGTCTCCCTGACAGGGAGCACGAGATCAGGGCTGATTGACAGGCCCACTTCTAACCTAATCAAAGAGCAGGGACGCTGCGCTGCGTCCTCGTGCCTCTGATTTGTTGTAATTGACAGGTGCGGCGAGATGTTCGAGTGGAGGGGTGGGGGCGTGGGGGGGGGTTCCTGGCGGAGCTCCTGCGCCGTTTATGCAGATGAAGGCATCAAAAGTACAAGTGAATAAATAAACCGATAAGCACAAATCAGGCATTTAGCCTGAGGGGATGCCATCATTACCAGATTAAACAAAAGTGACTAATCAAAAAAGAAAGGGAGAAAGCAACGCGCCTCAGATGTGGAGGAAGTCAAAAAGACAGCAGCGTGTGGGGGTAAAGAGCTAAGTTATCTTAATTATTCAGCCTTGGCCAAACAAAGACGTGAATTTATAATTAATGGAGCGATGACAGGTACTTAAAAAAAAACAAAACAACAGAAACTCAGGAATAAAAAAAAAAAGCGATGAGGTGACTGCTTTGATGAGAAAGGAAGCGCTTGGCTCTTTTACAGTATTT
>NW_027466370.1:15000-39195 GCF_046127955.1 Nelusetta ayraudi | reverse complement strand
GAAACGAGTTTTAATCTTCCTCCATTTCCTGCATAAAGTCGCCAAGACATTAAAAGAAAGAAGAGCAATCGGCTGCTAACCCGCTGCTAACCCGCTGCTAACCCGCTGCTAACCCGCTGCTAACCCGCTGCTAACCCGCTTTGAGGGCCTGATCAGATTGATTCACTCAGAATGAGTTGATTGCAGCTGACAGACGTTCCGGGAGAAGTTATTTATTGACGATGTGGGTTTTTTCCTTTGGTCTGTTCTCTATTGGATATTTACTGCCGAGGCTGTAAAACAAGACGTTTATTCGACTCGCTGGACTTCCTGCAGGCAGGTGGAAAAGTGAACGGAAAGACAAGACGACGACTAAGTGACGGGAAAAAAAAAAATACCCAACAAAAATCCATAAAACATCCGACTGCCGGGTCGTGATTAATAGATCGGAATTATTAAAGAAGGCAAATATGTGAAACAGCCAGAACTGAGAGTGAATTTGGATCGAAAGAAAGAAAGAAAGAAAGAAAAGAAATCCAGACATGATGTGGAGTCAATGAGTTGGTGGATGATTTGCAGTTGCAGCTCCGAGCCTCCGGGCCAACAGAGTGTGAGGAGTTTGACTGCCGAGGCCCCACAACCACAGCTCCATTATC
Source organism: Nelusetta ayraudi (assembly GCF_046127955.1). Lineage (NCBI taxonomy): Eukaryota > Metazoa > Chordata > Actinopteri > Tetraodontiformes > Monacanthidae > Nelusetta > Nelusetta ayraudi. The sequence continues at coordinate 38,560 of NW_027466370.1, read as the reverse complement.
ATAAATCAATAAATATGAAGCTCTGCTTCAAAAGGAAAACAACAACAAGAAGGAAAAAAACAAAACCAAAACACAAGGCTTCTTTCTCTCTGACACGACACTCGGGCCTCGTCTTTGTCTGTGATGTTTTGGTTTTCTGCTGAATGGTAATTTTTGCTGGAAAACTGCGGAGATATTGATCAGAAACTTCAGATCATTCTTTAATCCCCTGGAAAACAAAACAAAACAAAAAGTTTCTTGCATTGATTACATGTTCTCGCTTTGTTCAGCAAGACAACCAATCAGGGCTCAGAGAGAATGAGCTGGGCGGAGTTCCAGCTCAGCCAATCAGAAACAGAGAAAAGCCCCTCAGTACCTTCTGTTTCTTCTTAAGTCCTTCTCTCCAACGTTGTCCAGCTGGGATTGGACGAATTCACCTGCGGCTTCCCGCGTCCTGCCACAGTGAAAGAAGCCTCTGTGCTGAAGCTCCGCCTCCTCCTTTGCTCCGCCACGAATGCGAACTCTCAGAGATTGATGATCTTTCCGGAGGGTTTTCACTTCATCTTTTCACTTCAAACACTTCAGTGACGCTGTCGAAAAGAAGAGAGTCATGAATCATGACTCGTGATTCATTGATTCATTTGTTACTGCACGTCATCAGCGACAACACGGAGCTCAACGCTTCAAGTACAAGGCAGCCTGACGGCCGATCTCGGTGCGTCACGGCCGGAGGTTTGGATTGTGTTCAAGAGCTTCCAGACGATTTAGCGCTTCACAAATCACAGTTGATTGATTGATTGATTAACGAGAGTGATCTGGCCCCTCCCCCCTGCCCCCTCCACTGGAGACGCTTCACCTGCGGCCTCCAGCGCTGGTGGTCTCTCCAGGAGGAGGGCCTCCTAGAGAGCCGGTGATGTTTGGGCTTCACCTCCGCCTTTCACCTCCGGCTCCTCCACAATCCTCGCCGCTCGCAGCTCAATAACGCCGGCCAGCGGGCGGTCGCCACCCTCTGCCGTGTCAGGTGGCGGCAGTGGCGGCGGTGGCGGCGGCGCTTGTTTTGGGGGGGAAACTGGAGCTCACGGACGCGGTCGATAGCTCAGCGAGCGCCCGGGCTGCTGCCCCCTGGAGGTCAGGCCCGCTCGCCCCGACGGCAGCAGGGAGCCGTGCTCCACATAATGGGAGATCAATGCTATTTTTGTTGGTGCCGGTAGGTGGGCTTAAGGAATAATTACTGGGCCGAGAGCGGCTGGCCCTGGCAGTTGATTCCGCCCCGGTCCTCCTGCTCCCGAGCTGATGTGAAACCGATACCATTATCCAGTTAAATCCTCCACGGAGCCGCCGACTCGGAAGGAAAAAACAACAGCGTGAGGCGGCGGTGCCATCATCGACGTGTGGTGGAGCGCATTAATGGGAATCCTCGCAGGGGGAGGCTGGAGGAGGGGGGTGGGGGGGTTCAATGGTTACTTTTTACCGGAAAAAAAAACACCAACAAACTCCGGGATTCTGTTGTTGTCGAGAAACTGATAAACAGCGACGGCAGCCGTCTGACCGCAGCGTCAGTCCCTGAAACACAACCCTGTTAACCTGAGGAAACCTCAGGTGTACTGACACACACACACACACACACACACACACACACACACACACCACACACACACACACACACCTGAAGGTGCTGCTTCCCTCCTGGATTGTGTGTCGACTTTACAGACTTCAAACTCATTTATTCTTTGAATCCACAAACTGCTGCTGCTGCTGCTGCTGCTGCTGCTCAGGCTCTGGACGTCGGCGCTGTCCGTCGGTTCCTAGCAACAGCTGCAGCCATGTTGCTAACGCAACGGTTGAGCCTAAGAATAAAACCAAAGGGAAAGAGGGGGGGGGGGTGCAGGTGAGGAGGGACGGAACATTTATTTTCACCCCCAATCATCAATTGGGAGAGTGTTGCTGCTGCTGCTGCTGCTGCTGCTGCTGCTGCTGCTGCTGCTCCAGACCGGCTCCTGGCGTCACAGTTGCTAGGCTACCAGCTTCTTCTGACGTTGTTTTTCGCTCGCTAAAGTCCTCCAGTCCTCCATTTGGATGGACGAGGGTTCTATTTTTTTCCTTCTCCCCTTTCTGAAGGTTGCTATTGTTACGGTGACTGAAAAAAGAGAGCTGCTGAAATGTAGAAGACGGTGATAAAATCCCCTCTGGAAAGAAAAAAAAAACTGTCGTTTTTATCCAGGGAGGAAACGACAAACGATATTAATGTGTTATAACCCCCCCCCCCAAAAAAAAAAAAAAACTAAAAAACTAATATAAGATCATAAAGAGTCTGAACTGTGAAAGACACATTCATTCTATTCTCCTGTCAAGATCTGAAGACAGCGTCGTGTTCTTCACCTGACGTCCACGGGCTTTCAAGTCGAGGTTACACACACTGAAGGTTTTGGTGTGGAATTTAGCGTTATTAGGTTTGAAGCGGAGGATTTCGATTTTGACATCCTGCAGGAACACAGTGGAAATGTTATCTGCTCTGGCTCTGTCTACCATGTGACCCGTGTGAGTGCAGCCCTGCTGGGATTCCTGAGGGGGAGGCGGAGTTGACGGTTATTGCCTTAACTTCCAGATACAATTTTTTTAATCAAATTTCATTAAAGCTGTGTGTGTGTGTGTGTGTGTGTGTGTGTGTGTGTGTGTGTGTGTCTTCCAGCCTCATCGTTACTGCCTGCTGCTGTCAGTGAATCCGGGCCTCAGTGAGGTGGGAACAAAGTTAAACTGGGTGAAAACAAAGGGAGGAAAATGCCACAAACAGAACCAACAGTGCCCCCTGTGCATCACCCCCCCCCCCCCCCCACTGCCCCCACACCCCGGGTCCAACCTTTTCTAAAGTCCATGAAAGAGACAAAAACACAACAGCAACGGGGCTTTAAGACGCAGCTCATCCCCGAGCGACCCAATTAACAGCGAGTCAATAGCCAGCAAATTAAAAAGGCCGCGGGCGGCGGCGGAGCCGGCCAGGAAGTGGCGACCGAATCAAGACGGTCAAGGCCGGCCACAAAGGCAGCGGCACCCCGCCCCCCCACCACCACCACCACCACCACCGCCCCCTGGTCCTGGGCCCCGGCTGATTAAAGTGAGGGGAGCTTATTTTATTTTCCTCCATTCAAATCAGCGCTGCGGCTAAATGAGGGGAGTCGCTGTCCATTCACACGGGGGCAAAAGGCTGCTGGGAAAAATGGGCGACGACGTCGTCGGGGAAGCATTGAGGCTGCTCGCCGAGGTGTGAAGGTCCCGCCCCCCAGAGGGAGAGAGAGAGAGAGAGAGAGAGAGAGAGAGAGAGAGAGAGAAGAAAATAACACCCGCAGTGGGAAAAAAACAAGAGAATGAAAATGAGGAGAAGAAAACAAGAAAAAACAAAGTGGGGTCAAAGCAAACAACACACAGCGCTGGGAAAAACTGTAGCAGGAAGTGAATTATTGCCCCCCCGCCCCCCGCCACGTCCAGGCCACGCCCTCTTTTGTATGTCACAGCGAGAAAGTGCACGAGTGCACAAAAAGGCTGGCAGGTGCTGCAGCTCCTCCTGCTGGTGGGAGGGAGAAGCCTGATTGGCCGCTCGCTGCTCTGCTTTGGTGAGAACCGATTCGTCCCGACGTGGGAATTCCAGCCTCTCCATGCGTCCGATCGGCTTCCCCCCTCCATTTACTCACTCCAACAAATCGTCCCCGCACCCAGGACCAGCGTTGAAGGTGAAGAAGAAGCAGTCTGGAGCTCAGTCGCTGACCTTTGCTTTCAAAGGTCACCCTGGAAGCTGCGCCAGGACCCGCTCGTCCTCCTCTTAATGAGCTCCCTTTGCCAGGATCATGTGACTTCCCCCCTCCTTCAGTCCACTTTAGTCCCAGCGTGTCACACCGGAGGTGAGGAATCCCGACCCCCCCGAGCCCTCCTGCCCCCCCCACCCCCCCCACTGCTGGATGATCCGCCCTCCTTCAGCCTCGGAGCCCTGTGGAGACACCTTTCACTGGGCAAAGCCCTCTGCTGGCAAGACGCGAAGGAGAGCTCTGCTGCTAATTACAGCCCCTCCCACCACCTGCCCCCCCCTCCCAACCACCCCACCCCCACCCAGGCCAGGGGGGCTTAGCAAGCACAATGAGCCCTTTAGCAGAGGCCCTGTCCTCTTTCAGCGCCGCCGTTTGGAAGCAACCGGAGGCGACAAAGGGACTTCCATTAGAGTAATTACAGGCCAAATGAAGAGCAGCTCTGTTCCGTATCTGCAATAAGCTGTTTGCAGCCGTTTTTCTTTCTTTATTTTTCAAACCGCAGTCTTTGTTCTGACGGATTCTCAGCCGACGGTGTGCGACTCTGGGGGAGAAGCTGCTGGGTTTCCAGAGTTTTTTTTGGTATTTTTCTGTCTTTCCCGGTTGAAACCGGGAAAATGAGTGGAGTGGAGTTATCGTCGTCGTCGTCGTCGTTGCCGGGGCAACTCTGGGCTAATCCACCAGGGCGGCGCACCTCTGTGGCAAACAACATGAGAGAAAGTGCACAAACCTGCTGCGAGTCTAATAATCGCACAACCTTCCCGCGGGTTAAACCCAGTTTCAAGAGTCTCATTTGCTCAAGTTGGACTCAAATGTTTTCTCTGTAATCTTAGATGAGCCCCCCTCTCCCCCCCCCGCCCCCCCCCCACCGGTTCCCCCCTGGAGCCCTCTGACCCCCCACCCCCCCCGGTGGCCTTGGCCCGGGCCGGCTGGACGGTGGTTTGATACTCGTGGCGCTGCTGCAGGTGTGAAAAGACGTCCTCTAAACAAGCCGGGGGGTTGGTGGGGTGGTGGTGGCCTCCAGGGGGCGCCCCCCCCCACCCCCTCACCCCCTCACCACCTCACCCACACCCCCCAACCCTGTTGTCGCGATCAGGTTTCTGTTGGGAGGCGCTGCTGTCAAAGGTGTTTACGTGCAGGCCAGACTGCTGCGGCCCTGCTGGAGGAAACGATTATGTGTCAGTGGGACTAAAACAGCGTCGGACGCATTGACCCGCAAGGGAAAATATTAACACAGCCGCCTCAGACTGCGGCACACACAGAGTTTTCACAGCTAAACTCCCCACGCCAAAGACTCAACAACTCTAACAATTACCTCAGAAATGAATGCATATATATATATATATGTATGTATATATATATATATATATACATACATATATATATATAAAAAATTGGGTGTTTTTTGGCCGACGCGTTTAGGAATTTGCAGTTTCAAAGACGCAAAGTTCTTTGGTGTCGTATTGTTTATTGGCAAATTTCTCCTGGAGATCAATAAAGTATCGATCTATCTATCTATATCTATATCTATCTATCAATCTATATCTATCTATCTATCTATCTATCTATCTATCTATATCTATCTATCAATCTATATCTATCTATCTATCTATCTATCTATATCTATATCTATCTATCAATCTATCTATATCTATCCATCTAAATCTATCTATCTATATCTATCTATCTATATCTATATCTATCTATATCTATATCTATCTATCTAAATCTATCTATCTATATCTATCTATCCATATCTATTTCTATCTATCAATCTATATCTATCTATCTATCTATCTATCAATCTATATCTATCTATCTATCTATATCTATATCTATCTATCTATCTATATCTATCTATCTATATCTATCTATATCTATCTATCAATGGAGTGTTTTTGCATAATTATTGAGATTACAGGAGGATGTTTGTATGTAAATGTTTATATATATTTTCCACAGTGTGTGTGTGTGTGTGTGTGTGTGTGTGTGTGTGTGTGTGTGTGTGTGTGTGTGTGCGTGCACCTGGAAGCACCAGGACAGCAGCAGTGATGCTAAGAGGACAACTGGCGCCCGTCAGCTCGGTTCCACCTGGCGGCTGTCACGCTGGCCAGCAGGGGGCCTGACGGCGCCCCTCCGCTGCGTCACGTCTCACGCCAACCCTTCCGGCCCAGGAGGGGGTGTGTGTGTGTGGGGGGGGGGGGGTCGTCCTCCATCTGCTGACGCTGCTTCCTCCCTGATGGTCGACCACCTGTCAGCGGCTCTCCAGCAGGACGCCGCCTGATTCAGGAGGCTCCTCCCCCACCTCCTCCTCCTCCTCCCCCTCCTCCTCCTCCTCCAGCCTTTCATTCATCACTCATTCACTCATCCATTCATTCCTCTGAAGGCGACCCAGCAGTCTGGTCCTGAAGTGACGTGACGTGGAGAAGAAGCTGGAGCTGCTGGTGCTCCCTTGGTCACTGCTGCATGCTGGGAAACTGGAGCCAATCACGAGGGTCCACAGGTGAGGGTTCAAGACGATCACGAATAATAATTGTGATATTAAACAGGCCCACTTGGTGGTTATAAAACATGGAGTTAAACAGCTGCGCTGATGAGGAAACGTCTCCACTGTAATAGATTCATAGTTGATCACTGAGTGTGACCTGCAGTCTGAGCAGGTTTTTCTTTCTTTTACACTTTATGAAATATTCTGACGTGCTTGACATTTTGTCTTTGGGTCAGACTACACCAACCGAGCCGCCGACTCTCTCCGTCTCTACTGAGTTCATCCCAAAAAAAAAAAACCCAACCTGGTCTTGAAGGTCAAGTGAATATATCTGGACTGGTTTCTGCCTCCCGGTTCCAGCTGCCTCAACTTGACCTCCGAGACTACGACGACCTTGACCGCTGAGAACCTCCAGACGTCCTCCGACTGCTGGACAGGCTCCCCGTTCCCTCCCTTCCCAGAAGAAGAACATCCTGGTTCTTCCTGTGAAAGCATCCGATGGACCAGGAGCACCTCGGATATCAGACACCGGGGGTCGTCTCCAGGCGGCCAGTAGGGGGCGACGCGTCCTTCCATCTGTCTTTTCCGTCCCCTTGCCTTCTTCTAATTGGCCGCTGGCTTAATTGGATCCTTAGTGGTGGGGCCCTTCACACTTCCTCCTGACAGACAGTGAGTGCGAGGCTCCGCTAAGCGTTCATAAAACATTCATTCTGACGGAGAACGAGCGGCAGAAAGACTTTTTAATGAGGGATTCGCTAAATTGGCTTGATATCCAAGTTGCTCAAATTTACCAGACTGGTGCCATCAGCTCCCCCCCCCCCCCCCCCCCCCTCCCCCCCCCCCCCCCTTATCTTTCCAGAGCCTCCCCCTACTGTTCGCTTGAGGGAGGAGTGACTCATGAAACGGACTCGGCGGCTTTTAGTGGCGCTGAGGAATTAATAGAACTTGACTGTACGGCAGATGAAGGTCCGCTAATTAAAAGCTAAACAAAGAGACGATGGTAGAGGAGAAGAAGAAGAAGGAGAGGGGTGTGTGTGTGTGTGTGTGTGTGTGTGTGTGGGGGGGGTGCACTGGCCAGATGAAAGACACTAAATGCTGTTTGTAAAGGAGGAAAAGGGAAAAGGTAATTAGAGCAGCCCACACTCCTCCACGTGTCTTGTCTCCAACACCTTTAGCAGCAGACAGCGATGAGACCAAAGTTGTCGCCGCCGCTTGTCAACGACGGACACACACACACACACACACACACACACACACACACACACACACACACACGCGCGCGCGCTCACACAGAGAGACACGCAGTGGTGCGTAATGGCCTTTGATGCTCGGAGCAGTGAGTGTAATTGTGTCCCTGCTGGAGGAAGCAGCAGCAGCGGCAGCAGCAGCAGCAGCAGCAGCAGCGGCAGCAGCTCCACCAGTCACAGGATCAACTTTTAGTTTGCCGCCCGTTGCCGTGGAAACAGCATCCAGCTCTGCATCCTCCATCCTCGGCTTTATTTACAGACAGACCACCACCGCCCTCCACCCCCCAACCCCCCAAAAAAAAAACAGCAGCTGCAGAATCCTCCTTCGTCTTGCTATTTATTCCCACCAAGTCTGCAGCTGAAGGCTGAATGTGGACGAGAGCTGCTGCTGCTGCTGCTGCTGCTGCTGCTGCTGCTGCTGCTGTTACTGCTGCTGCTGTTACTGCTGCTGCTGCTGTTGTTGCTGCTGCTGCTGCTGTTGTTGCTGCTGCTGCTGCTGTTACTGCTGTTACTGCTGCTGCTGCTGCTGCTGCTGCTGTTGTTGCTGCTGCTGCTGCTGCTGTTACTGCTGTTACTGCTGCTGCTGCTGCTGCTGCTGTTACTGCTGCTGTTACTGCTGCTGTTACTGCTGCTGCTGCTGCTGCTGCTGCTGTTACTGCTGCTGCTGCTGTTACTGCTGTTACTGCTGCTGCTGCTGCTGTTCCTGCTGTTACTGCTGTTACTGCTGTTACTGCTGCTGCTGCTGCTGCTACTGCTGCTGCTGCTGCTGCTGCTGCTGCTGCTGCTGCTAGTGATGTCTGTCTGTCATGTTGGCTTCAACTGGCCTGAATCTCCGGAGCTGACTGCTTCGAGGAACAGACAGAACATGGCTCTGGGCTCTGACTTCCCATCAATAGTACAAAAAAATAATAAATTAATTAATTAATGAAAATTACAAAATAAGGAAAGAAATAAGTGCAAGGACCTGGTGTTTGCAGCTTGCAGCTGCAACGGAGGCATTTCTGCCAGACGTGCTGTGTTGCTCTGTGAGCTGACAGAAGTTGTCAGTGACCAGCTGATCTTCAAAAATCAAGGCCTGACTTTTTCAGACGCAGAATATTACAGCAGGAAAACCCGCTGGGCCGATTGTGAGAACTTCCTTGATTAGAACAAAATGTGGGAAGGCCGTTGAGACTCAATCATTACGGGCTGAAATGACCAATTCTTTTTTTCTTGCACATGCAGAAAACATCATTAGCAGCCAACTTTTCTGCTCTCGGTATTAAATTGATGTTTTTTTTGGCAGCAGATGGGAATGGCTGCCATATTAAAAAGGGAAAAAGAAAAAGCCTCTTAAACTTTAATAAAAGTTATGTCTTGATGAGTAAGTGTTCTTGCAGGAAAATTGCGAAAATTGCTTGAAAGGAGCTGCGCGTCGTGTTCTCTCGCTCGACGAGGAGGACGAAGACGAAGACGAGAGGGGGGGGGGGGGGGGTGGAGATCCCGGCGCAACGTCTCCTCCTGTATTTATAAATGAATTTCTTTGATGGAAAAAAGGGCACCTTCATTATTTTTTTTCTCTTTTCCTCCTCTCATGTGTCCAATTTTTGCTCGATTAAGCGTGATGAGAGCGTGATTCAGAGATGAGTAATGTAATTACTGATAAAAACCAGTCAAGAGGTAACGGGGCCCTGTGTCTAATTTAAAAACGCCTCAGCTTTTTCCTTTGAACCCGGGGAAGAAGAGGAAGAAGAAGCAGAAGCAGAAGCAGCTCCCCCACCACCACCAACACCCGTCCCCACCCTGTTTAGGTGAGCGTAGAACCCCACTCCCTCACTCCCCCCCCCTTTTCCATTCTGCTACCTTTTAAGTCAATGATTAGAATCAGGAATGTTCCAAATTTAATTAACTCACCGTCGTTGGTTTTTCTTCTATATGCTTCCTGGCAAGAGATATTAAAAAAAAAAAAAAAATGACATTAGCCTGAAGTACAAATGGATGCTCAGCATCAGTGGGAATCAGGCCTAATGGGCGACGACAATAATGACATTTGTGCCACACAGACAAAAGTAACCGGAGACTCGGGTCTGTTTTCCGGAGGGTTTTCGTGCACGAGCCGAGGGGAAGTTTCCCCTCCTGTGCTTCCACAGGGGTGTGGGGTTGAAAAAAAAAGAAAAAAAACAAAAGAGGCACATTGGTGACATTTCGGAATCACAAACAGATGGAAAAAGAGCATAAAAAAGCAATAAAGTGGAGAGAAATAATAAAAAAAAGAAAAGAGCAGGAAATAAAAGAGTACGGTGGAGATGGATGGTCTTCAGAACGACGACGACGCGGAAGAAAAACAAGAATCTTGGAAAACGGAGCTTCAGTCGGCTTCATCATCATCATCATCAGCATCATGGTTCCAGCAGTGTTTCTAATTATAACTCCAGCAGATCCTGCTGCTCTGTTGGAGAGGAGAAAAATAAAATGAAGAAAAACATCAGAAACGGAAGATAAATGAGAAAAAATCACTCAAAACACCCCAAAAAAACCTGCAGACTGGAGTTGAAGCCGGGCCGGCCAATCACAGAAGAGGTTTGCCGTCCTACTGGTCAACACGTCGCCGTGTCACAGCGTTGCTGTCAGCCCAGGCATGGGCAAACTACGGCCCGGGGGCCAGATGCGGCCCGTCAAGCGTTTTAATCCGGCTCTCTGAACCGGAAGAGATGATATCAACAGTCAGTCAATCATCAAACAGCTGCATCTCCTCCATGGTGGCAGTGTTTCCACAGTCATTTCAATAAAGACTGGTGGTTCTGGATGGTTCTGGGTGGTTCTAGGTGGTTCTAAGAGCTAAACACCCTGGTGGTTCTGGATGGTTCTGGATGGTTCTAGGTGGTTCAAAGAGTGAAACACCCTGGTGGTTCTGGATGGTTCTGGATGGTTCTAAGAGCTAAACACCCTGGTGGTTCTGGATGGTTCTATATGGTTCTAGGTGGTTCTAAGAGCGAAACACCCTGGTGGTTCTGGATGGGTCTGGGTGGTTCTAGGTGGTTCTGGATGGTTCTAGGTGGTTCTAAGAGCTAAACACCGTGGTGGTTCTGGATGGTTCTGGGTGGTTGTAGGTGGTTCTAAGAGCTAAACACCCTGGTGGTTCTGGATGGTTCTAGGTGGTTCTAAGAGCGAAACACCCTGGTGGTTCTGGATGGTTCTGGATGGTTCTAGGTGGTTCTAAGAGCGAAACACCCTGGTGGTTCTGGATGGGTCTGGGTGGTTGTAGGTGGTTCTGGATGGTTGTAGGTGGTTCTAAGAGCTAAACACCGTGATGCCTTCAAAGCCACCAACCGCTCCATCCATCTGCTGCTGCTCCGCTACCCCCCTCTGGCACACTTTACACCCCACTGTGGCCCCACCAGTCAAACAGTTTACCCACCCCCTGCGTTAGCCACGAGCTGTTAGCCAGTGAAGCTAACGACCATCTGAGGTCAAATGAGAGGAAACAACTGAAAACTAACAATCATTTTGGGGCCGACTGATCCAGAGAGACTCTTCTCGTCCAAAATGTTGGGGGTTTGTTTGTTGGAGTCGGTGGTTTTTGTTGGAAGATGATGAACGGCGGATTGAATTGTCTAAACAATTCAGCCACAGACAGAAAGTCGATTCCACAGCCACCCTGACGAAAACCAAAACAAAGCACTCGTATACACAAGTAACAACCATTAGACTGCGAGGTGAAGAGTCACACGGAGGGCACGGAGGTACAGGGCAGGCGCCCTCTAGTGGCTCGCTGTAGACTGCACCACGTTTTGATGTGCGGTGGAGTCAATGAACGTGTTTCACCATCCAGGATTTCAGAGCTTCAGGCTTGAAGGCGGTGAGCCGCAGATGCTGAACAGAGCCAGAAGAAGGAGAAGAAGGAGAAGAAGAAGGAGAAGAAGAAGAAGAAGATTTTTGATTTTTACAATCACATTTATTTACAAAATACAGGCTAAAAACTTATGCACCTTTTCCTAACATAAATAACTGATTAAACAAAGAATTAAATGAACTAAAAAAATATAATAATGAACAACAACACAAAATCAAAACCAAGCCAAAAGAGACAACCCATTCAAAACAAAACGAAATAAAAATAAAATATTAAATAAATAAATACATAAATAGACAAATAAAAATAAAAACACAAACACAAATCAAAAGCCAAAAAAAGAAAACATTCAACCTTTTAGTGCATCGGAAAAAAATAACACACAAAGTATTCTTGTGGCACCAGATTTTTTGGAAAGCGTCAAGGAAGAAGAAGAAGAAGAAGAAGAAGAAGAAGAAGAAGAAGAAGAAGAAGAAGAAGATGGAATAGTTGCGACAGGATGTGTAGCTCTGAAACACAAAATGAAAAAATAAAATCCTCCTGCAAACTGTCTTGAATGACAACATAAAAATCTCTGATCTGATCTGGAGGAATAAAAAAAAAAAACAACCAAAACCGAATGAAATTTCATGACATTTCAACAAACGCCGAGCGGATATATAAAAAAAAACCAAAACAACACGCACACACTAATTTAGTTTAGTTTTGTGGCAGCGACACCGAAGTCAGGAGCGGCATATATTGATGCGGTTTCGTCCAATGAGATTCCTCGGTGGCATTTAGTTGGAGCGAGAAACACGTCGATGTGTCTCCACCGGAATAAATGAGAGGATTGAAGCGGCCAATCGGCTGGCAGAGACTAATTGACTCCTAAACTTAACGACCTCGTCCATCACTTTCTTTCCCCCCCCCCCCCGTTGGACCGAGTCGAGTTCAAGAACAAGCGAAAAACTTGGTGTTGTTTTTTCCGCAGACTCACAAAAAAAAAGAAACCCAAAAACCTCCATCACAATCGGAGACGGCGGCACGTCGGAGGCATTTATCACGGCCACTTCCTGTCTCGCAGCGGGTGAGGAGAGCGGGTGAGGACGGAGGGAGGTTGGGGGGAGGGGGGGGGGGGGGTCAAGGGGAGGAGAGAGAGGGGGAGTTGGCAGGAGGACAGCGATGAGCCGTGCAGGAGATGGATGGCAGGTCGCCGCTCGCCGTTAATCATGTCAACGCCACCGTCGTCATGTTTGGAGAACATGGGTTTTTTTTTTTTTTTTCATTCCCGAGAGAAAAACTTTTCCAAAGGGGGGAAAATTTCAACTGAACGCGTCGGTGAGAAACATTCTGTTCTCATTTTTAATTCCTCGTACGTCCAGAAACAACTTCCTCCTTTGAATACACAAGTAAGCTGAATGGTCAGGCTCAAACTGTTTACCCACAAGCCATCTGTTGTGTGAAGTGAATCTAACACCGGTGGTCGGAGGTGTCACGGAGACGTTGGGAATTTCCATCTGGGTCGTTATCAAATCCTTCAGTTCAAGTCTGAAACTGCTGAGAAAAAAAGAAAAGAATGGGTTGGAAAAAAAGAAAATGGCTGTGACTCGGAGACCAAGGTCGAGAGAGAAGATGGGAAGACCTCACTTCCCTCACAGCGCCCCCTACGGTTGCAAGGGTAGAACAACATCCGGCTTGAAAAAAAGGACAAAAAAAATAAATAATGACTTCAAATATCTGCTTTGGCTCCTTCTGAAGCTGACCTCTGACCTCAGTAACAACAGCCGTCAGCTCCACCTCCAGCTCCAGCTCCACCTCCAGCTCCACCTGCGGCCTTCAGCTGCTCCTCGATGGCCGTGTTTTTGTCCCCCCCCCCCCCCCCCCGAGGCTTTTTTTTTTTTTTTCTCCAGGAGAACGCTGGGAACGCTGGGAACGCTGAGCGAGCTGAAGGAAGCAGGCTGCACCTGCAGTGGGACACCTGGCCGGGAAACGATGACGCTGTGCTTTCACATCTCGACGGAAGCGCCTGCTGCCTCCTGCAGCGTCTTGTGACTAATGGTGTGTTAGAGTCCTGGTGTGCTGCGTCGTCACAAAGTGGCTCCTGCCCGCTCGCAGGAATCTCAGGGCGGAAACTCCACAAAGCCTGGATTGAACGAGCTCGTGCTAACGTGCTAACCGCAACGTCGGCGTCTGATCCCACCCCCTGGTCAGCCGCAGCCTGACATCATTTCTGGATAATCTTGCGAGAAAAACAAAAAAATAAGAAAAAGTGCAGCAAAGATGACAAAGAGTCTCTCCCTCCGCCCCCTGCTGGATGGAGGGCACGCGTGCTTCTCTTTTCTTCTCACTTGTTTCCATTTGCCAGTCAAGCGGCGGAAGGAAACGGCGCTGTGATATTATTGGCTGCACACGTGTTGTTCTTTCAAACAGACTCTCTCTCTCTCACACACACACACACACACACACACACACACACACACTTATGTTCACACACGTGTCGGCGTCCAGGCCGCTGAGTCACAGGTTTCCGACTCCTCTGTTTTGTCGTCTGGACGCTGATTGGAGACGAAGTCTTTAGTTTCCGTAATGAGGTGAAACAGCGTCAGTGGCAGCAGCAGCAGCAGCAGCAGTCGCTGCTAGCACGAGAGCTCACAGTGGAGGCACTGTGTGTGTGTGTGTGTGTGTGTGTGTGTGTGTGTGTGTGTGTGTGTGTGTGAGAGGAGCTGTCAGAGCTGATCCTAGCAGAGAACTGAGAGTCACTGCGGCCTGGAAATAATTCATAACCAGAGAAGAAGAAAACAGCCGCTAAAACAGTGGTGGTGGTGTGTGTGTGTGTGTGTGTGTGTGTGTGTGTGTGTGTGTGTGTGTGTGCATGGGGAGGGGGTCCTCTGGAGCACCACCACTGCGAACACTTTGGGTGCGAGGACGCTTGTTTCACAGGGGCCTTTTCGTGCGAGTGCAACGTGTGTGTGTGTGTGTGTGTGTGTGTGTGTGTGTGTGTGTGTGTGTGTGTGTGTCGGGGGGGTCTGTCTGTTAGGACTCTCCTCTGGAGCCCTGAAGGTTGGCGAACACGCCGCCGCCATCCCTCATCCTAATGGTTCCTGCCACGTCCCGCTGCCAGCGCCGCTGGAGAAGCAGGAGGAGGAGGAGGAGAAGAAAGAAAAGAAGAAGAAAACCCCCCCGCCACCCCCTCCCCACCGACAGAACGGACCAACCCGGAGCTGCCGCTCACATCACCAGTCCCACTGCAACGAGGAAACGACTGTTATTTCCTCCCCGGAGAGAAAAACACCTCCGCCACAGTGCGGCCAGTCAAGTCGAGTCGAGTCGGAAAAGAACGAAAGAAAAAGAAAGGAAAAAAAGATTCTGGAAAACCTGCTTCAATACATTAGCGGGGAAAGCTTCTTTTGTTCACTTTCAAGTGTGAATGTGTTGAAAGACGACCTGAAAAAAAAGAAAATTGCTCTTTTTGTCAGCAGCTTTTGTAGCAGTTTCAGGCCAGAGTAAGAAAATGATGCTTTTAGAGGTGAGAGAGACTGGAAGAGGTGCGGCGCCGGCTCGTCAACCGGCAAAATAATCATCATAAAGATTAATGACAATGATAAAAAATAATAGTCAGAAAGAGTTTGAAGTTGCGGCTGGAACCTCCTGCTGCAGGTTGTGATCGATCCAACATCCGCGCTGAAAAGCTCCCGCACCTTGAATTAGGCCTGGGCGATAAAACGATTACGATAATAATCGCGATTAAAAAGACTGACTGACTGGACGCTGCCGTGATTGAGGCCCTGCCCCCAGAGGCTCCGCCCCCTCTGTAGCCCCGCCCCCTCTCCCTCCACCGCCTCCAGGCTGCAGGTTTTTTCCCCCGCCGACTGTCAGCGAGAGATAAGCGGTCTGAGGGATTTTAATTAGCTGCACTCGTCGCGCCGTGTGCCACGCAAACCGACGGCGCCTCGGACTCCAGTCGCCGCCGCCGTTAGCTCGTTAGCGCAGTAGCGACGGAGCGTGGGCTGGGCGGGAACAAAGGCAGCAGCAGCACGCCGCCACATCCGTCTTCCTCTTCCAGTTGAGCCTGTTTTGTGTTTTCATGCATCACACACACACACACACACACACACACACAGAGACACACACACGCGACTTGTAGAATTGGCTCTGGCTCCGCCCACCCTCCGACTTGAGAATTTACCGGACGAACCGCTGTTTTTTTTCCTCCGACATCCAAAAACTCATTTGTGGTTTTCCTCTGTTAATGTGGAATTTCTGGCTTTTTTCTGGGTGTGTAATCCATCGGTGGACTTTTTTTCCTCCTCTTCCTTTCACTCACAATAAATTTTTCCCCCAACGATTCTCACTCGACGTCTTGAAATGTCAGATGCAAATGCGGCCGCCGTCTTGTTTTCCCGCCGCTTTTCTTCCGTCAATCAGCAGCTTTGGGCCGTCAACCCCCCCGGGGAGTGTGTGTGTGTGTGTGTGTGTGTGTGTGTGTGTGTGTGTGTGTGTGCGACCGTCGCTGAGTGTCACTCACTTCTGTCACCTTTGGCAACTGCCATGCGCCACCTGCATCAGCGCACAATAAGGTGAGGACTGTTCTCTCTTTCTGAGCGGCTGCTACTGAGGGAGAGGGGGGGGGGGGAGAGGGAGGGAGGGAGAGTGAGAGAGAGAGAGAGAGAGAGGAAGAGAGAGGGAGAGGGGGGAGAGAGAGAGAGGGAGAGAGAGAGGGGGGGAGAGGGGGAGGGAGAGAGAGAGAGGGAGAGGGAGGGGGGAGGAGAGAGGGAGAGAGGGGGAGAGGGGGCGAGGGAGAGAGGGGGAGGGAGAGAGAGAGAGGGAGAGAGAGGGAGAGAGAGGGAGAGGGAGGGGGGAGGGCGAGAGAGGGAGGGAGAGAGGGGGGGGATGCTTTGTATGGCTGTCAGTGGAACGGTGAGTTTCCAGGTGAGCTCCCATTTGTTCCCTTCAGCTGGATTTTCTGTCAAGAAAGAGAAAATAAATAAAGTTAAATCAGCGACTCTGAACTCTGGGGACAAGAACCAATCACAGGTCTGGAAAGCAGCCCTTTGTGACATCACAAAGTGCACCAGCAGTTCACTGATCCCTCCCCCCTCCCCCCGCCACAAACCCAGCCAGGTGTTGGCTCCGCCCTCTGGGAGCACTTTATGTTTTGTCCCACTGTCAAAGACGTAGGAGGCTGCCAACAGAGGGCTAAATGTGCGGAGGCTGTTGGATCGCTGGCGCTGCCAGACCTCAGCGAGGGAAGGTCAGAAGTTGAAGTGAGGAACACTGGGAGGAACACCGGGAGGAACACCGTCCATCTTCCTCTTCTGCTTCTTCAGGGCCTAACACAACTGAAGACAACGTGCCGTAAACACGAAGCAGATGAGTTATAGTTATTGCTCTCGTCAGGCCTGCTCCACTTTCTGCTGCTGCTGCTGCTGCTGCTGCTGCTGCTGCTGCTGCTGCCTCTGCTGCTGCTGCCTCTGCTGCTGCTGCTGAGTGAAATAGAAGGAAGGAAAAACTCCCAGCGACCAGAGAGCCCTGCGAGAAGCTCCCAGCCTCGGAATCTTCAGTCTGATCATATCCATCAGACTGACACATAAGACACACACACACACACACACACACACACACACACACACACACAGTCCAGATGTGTTTCCATAACATGAGGTCGTCTCGTCACTTTCACACCACAAAATAAACTCAAGAAAAGAAAATCTCTCCACTGGCTGGAAGTTGCTGCTCAGTGCTGGTGTCCCTCTAACAGTCAGGGTGGGGGGGGGGCTCACTTTCCTGTGAATGTCATTAGTTCCTCCTTCCTTCCCTCATTCACTCTCTTTCTTTCTTCCACTCTTTCATTCCCTCGACGACCTCATTTCATCCTAACGGCAGCCGGCGCTCTGATAGTGAGCGGATTATTAGCCACAATTAAAGGACAGGCCGGCTAATGGCCTCCAATGAGGCGTCCACCTCTGAACAGTGCCCGCCCCCCCCCCCCTCTCCCTCCTCCCTCCTCCCCCCCGAGGGCCGAGCAGCAGACCTCTGATCGCTCCTACACACCTGGCTGAACATTATTCCTGCAGCCTGACGCTGCCTGGATATAAACACACTGTGTGTGTGTGTGTGTGTGTGTGTGTGTGTGTGTGAGTGAGTGTGTGTGTGTGTGTGTGCGTCCAGAGATGGATGTTTAGAGCTGATGATTAATGCAGACTGCAGATGTCGAAGTCTGAACAACCGGCCTGCATGTTTTCTCTTTCATTTTCTGTTTTTTTTCCCCCCCAACATCTCTCGTCTTCTCTCTTTCATCCCTCTTCTTCTTCCTCCTCCTCCTCCTCCTCCTCCTCCTCCTGCACTCGGGGGAGATTTCCGGCTCCGGCTTGCGAGGTTATGCGGCGCACGTCGGAAGCAGCCGCCACGACGACTTTTTGCGTGAAGAAGAAATAAAAAGGTTCCAGGCCGTTAGCGAGCTGGTGGGTGGCTGGAGGAACATAATCATTAGGTTCCAGCCTGCAACGGGTGACTGCAGTCTGTTCTGAATGGAGCTGCTGCTGCTGGAGGAGGAGGAGGAAGAGGAGGAGGAGGAAGAGGAGGAGGAGGAGGAGGACATGAGGACAGACAGGAAATCAGGGCAGCACATTTCATCTGGGCACGACGGAGCTGAGATCCTGGAACAGCTGCTGCAGATACGAGACAATCACAGAGGCCTCCTGCAGAAGTGGAGCATGGATCATCCATCCATCCATCTCCAATGCCTGCTTCACCCTGCACTCAGGGTGTCAGGGGTCTGCTGGAGCCTCTGCCAGCTGTCGGTGGGTGAAGGCCGGGTGACACCAGCGCCACCAGTGGCCACTTAGAGACACAACCAGTCACGCCTTTCCACTTCACCACACAGGCATGTTTTTGGAGTGTGGGAGGAAGCTGGAGAACCTGGAGAACCCAGCAGGCGCTGGGAGAACATGGAGAGAACCCAGCAGGCACTGGGAGAACATGGAGAACCTGGAGAGAACCCAGCAGACACTGGGA
This sequence comes from Nelusetta ayraudi, assembly GCF_046127955.1. Lineage (NCBI taxonomy): Eukaryota > Metazoa > Chordata > Actinopteri > Tetraodontiformes > Monacanthidae > Nelusetta > Nelusetta ayraudi. The sequence continues at coordinate 20,224 of NW_027466370.1, read as the reverse complement.
GAACATGGAGAACCTGGAGAGAACCCAGCAGACACTGGGAGAACATGGAGAACCTGCAGAACCCAGCAGACACTGGGAGAACCTGGAGAGAACCCAGCAGGCGCTGGGAGAACATGGAGAGAACCCAGCAGACACTGGGAGAACCTGGAGAACCCAGGAAGAAGAATCTTGCTGGCTGACTTTTTCATTTTTTTTTCAAAATTATAAACTGATGCGTTGTTTCATTAATGGCAAAAAAAAAATCCTTTTTTTTTTTTTTTTTTACTGTATTTCAGAATGTGCACGTTCCTACTGGGACCTGAGTGAAGGAGTTGAATCACAACAACAACATTGTGTCTTGTAACACAAGTGTACTTTGCTCAAGCAGAGAACATGATGAAGATGCCTGCTTAGAACTTCACAGACTTTAGGATGAGAATCCATCTGGCTCCCGTGTCTTTCCCTCCCCTGTGTGTGTGTGTGTGTGTGTGTGCGTGTGTGTGTGTGTCCATGTGTGTGTGACGTATGTATTTGACAGAGATGGAGTGGATTTGCAGAACGCTTCCACCTGGCGGCTCGCTGACACTGAAACAGACGTTTCCATTGTGTGTCGCTTTGACACCTTTCTGAGTAAAACACCTGCAACTGCCAGGGAGTCCTCTGACCTCAGTGAGGAGGAGGTGGAGGAGGTGGAGGAGGTGGTGGTGGGGGGGGGGGTTGCCAGCCTCTGTCTCACCACCTCGCTCTGAAACACACACGGTGTCTTTTCTCGACTCCGCCCGGCGACGGCGTGCGGCCTGGAAGTCTCTCTCGCTGGACCCGGGAGGACCCGGAAGGACCCGGAAGGACGCTCGCTCCTTCCGGAGGATTCCCAGAGCCACGTTAAGGGAACTGTGAACACCTCCGGGTGGACCGAGCATGGACGCTACATCTCAGCCCCGGCAATAAACTCCGTGGAAACGCAGCTGGGGGTGAATACTGATTTGTCATTGGCCGGCTGGAGGGAGGGAACAGGATACTTTGTTGCCTCCCCCCCCCCCGCCACGCCCCCATCCCCCTCCTCCTGTGTTGGTTTGCTATCCAAGTCTCGCTGCCGCCATTCAGCCGTGTGAAGACAACTGGGTTCCAAAAAACACATCAGAAAAACAGGCGGGCGAGCCACGCTTAGAACTCTACCGTTAAGATTTTCTCTTCTGTGACTCACACACACAAAAAAAAAAATATAGCAAAACCAAAAAAAAAAAAACAAGCGACAATTATTCCCTCTATAGTGCAGAAATAATAAAAGGGCTCTGCGGCGCCACCTGTGGTTGCAGTGATGGACCAGCAAGACACATTCATGGCCCAAACACAACATCTTCTCTCTCTAATTGCGTGTTGGACACACACACACACACACACACACACACACACACACACAGTGTCCACTGGGAAACACAAAGCCAGTGGGAATTCCTCACTTTGGATTCAAGCGTTTTGTTAACTTGTGAGTCGCTGGAAAGGCCGCCCGCACCTGGACCAGCAGCGGTGCCGCCCGTCCTCCCTTCATAGAGTGGGCCGTCTGATTGGCTGCAGCTTGCAGGTGATTGACAGCTGCTCCGGCAGGTGCCTCCACTCGCCGCTCGTCACTCAGCCTCCATCACAAACACCTGCAGCAACTTCACCTCTGCTCCACTTTCCACAGCCAAACTTAAAAGATCCCGGTCGGAACCTTTTTTTTAAAAAAATAAAAATATAATAAAATAAACGTTTGTTTAGAAAATATATATCATGATGAAATATTATTTATGATGTAATTCCATGAGATCCATGACACTTTATGAGAAAATGTTTTCCTAAATCCTAAATCTTCTCCTTGGGGCGGAACCTGAGTCAAACTCCGCCTCCACGCGCTGTGCAAAGCGCCGCTACGACGCAAAGCGCCGCGCAGGCCGACACGCGTTGGAACGTGGCGTCAAATGAAATATGGATGACAGCCCATCGTATCACCGGCGGGAGGATTCGCTCGGCAGCTGCTCAAACCTTGGACACGTTATTCAATAATTCACGGCCGCTACATAATTCACCGGCGCCGCGTCTTATTCCCAAACGGCCTCAGCGTCAGGTGACCTGAGAGCGACACGCCAGGCTAGCCGCTAGCAGCTAATGAGAGCGACGCCCCCCCCCTCTGCCAGCACAATGATTATTGTTGTATTTATTGTCTTGATTTGATCTTTACTGTTTTTCCGGCCGCAGCCTCGGCCCTCATTGTCTCCTTATCGTGGCCCTCGGGCCGCCGGGGACCACGTGTTGGATATTACACTCATCCATCATCCACCTTTTATTCCGTCTCCGTGCGCCTAAATGTTTCTTTTGTCCCTGCGATGCGACTGCGAGCCGATGAATCAGCTGATGCAGAAGCTGCAGCTGTCAGAGGGTCAGAACACAGCGCACAGCTCGGCTTTCTTCTTCTTCTTCTTCTTCTTCTTCTTCTTCTTCTTCTTCTTCTTCTCTTTTGAACCCAGTCTTTCTCTGGGCTGGATGTGATCAAGGTGCCAGCGCTCTGCCTGGATGGGCCGCTGGGCTCCGGGTTCCCTTTCATTCTTTAAGCCTTTTATAACAGGAAGTAGTGGGGAACAAATGAAGTGAAATGAGCGGGTTTAGAAAACATTGCAAAATAAAGTGCTGCACTTTGCAACAAGATGAATAAATCAAAGGTGTTTTCCTGGCGGTGCAGTGGGATCTTCTCACTGCTGCTCACCCACTGCAGTCTGGAGCTCTGGTGGTTTGGCCCCAGCGTCTGGGCACACCTGCTGCAGTGTGTCTCAGTCCAGGCTCTGCATCCTTCCAAGGCTGCATTTTGAAAGGAAGTTGCATCACAGCACTGTGTGAAGGCTCCTCCACTTCCCAAAAGTCAGAAGGACGCTCCAAATGCGTCCTACCGTTAGGCACCAAGGCTGCAGCGCTACTATCCTTCACCTCCTTCTGTATCCCAGGATGCTTTGCCTGCTGCTGCAAAGCATCCTGGGAAGTCGGCTGAAATTAGCGCCATCTACTGGCAAAGACACCACGTAAAAATTAAAGTATTGAAATTTCACGTCAATTTTTTTAACGCAGGGTTTTTACTGATTTGAACATCCAACGCCATCGTTAGCTGGCGAACCAGTGGTTAGCTTGATGCTATGAAAACGTCACTTCCTGGGTCGGCCAGCAGGAAGGAACGGCGGTGACGCAACCAGGAAATACAGCGAAGGCTAGGCCGTCCCGCGTGGTTGCCGGGGAGGCGGGGTTTGGGTCGGTTCTTCTGGGCCGGGTCCTTGGGAGGACGCGTCCTTCAGACGGAGGACGCGTCCTTCCAAGGATGCAGACTTGAGACACAGCCTCTGTCTGTGTCCCTGGACTCCAACTGACATCACTGCAACTGAAGGTGGACGTACTTGGACAAACCCTTGAAGGTTCTGGTATACATTTCTTAAACGTGCTTGTACTGTATATATTCTTGAAGGTGTGTGGGTGTGTGTGTGTGTGTGTGTGTGTGTGTGTGTGTGTGTGTGTGCGTGTGTGTGTCTTTGTTGTATTGCTGCTCTTGTACTTTTATGTGTATTATTTGTGGTACACGGTGGCTCTGTGGGAATACTTCTGAATTGGGTCGTCCCCCTCCGCCCCCCACGGAGCAATACAGTGCCATACAATACAATGCTATCCTATTCCATTCTCTTCTCCTCTGATAGGCTGAGTAATTAGCAGAGATGAAACTTTAGATCACAACTAGCTTACAGCATTAAGACGGGAGCTTAACGACTCATCAGAAGAAGCCGCAGAGTGAAGGAGGAGGAGGGGAGGGGGAAGAGGAGGAGGAAGAGGGGGGAGGGGGGGAGCAGTGTATGAAGTGCAGGGGCTGGGGCGGGTCTAAAATTACATTTTCAAAAAATATTATTAATATTTTTTTTTTGGCCAAGTGGAGCTTGTGTGTGTGTGTGTGTGTGTATGTGTGTGTGTGTGTGCGTGTGTGTGTGTGTGTGTGTTGCCATGTAAACTGTCATGTGAAATGTTGTGAGGTTATTATAGGCCTCCTGCATTTTAAGTGAATTTCTATTACTATTGAGTAACTATCAGGAGGATGGAGACCCCCCCCCCTCCCCCCACCCCAACCCCTCCCCAATATTGATGGGTATTTCGCACACTGAGGAGAAACGAGGAGAACGAGGAGGAGGAGGAGCAGCAGCAGCAGCAGGAGGAGGAGGGGCAGTGTTAAACCACCATCTCGCCACAATCTGGGCTGTTTCCTCTCGCCGCCTCACTCGCCGCCTCACTCGCCGCCGCCATCACCCGGTGGACAAGACGTGTAATTATCGGGGCCGGCGGCCTGCTAATAACAGCGTGTTGCCTCCTGCCACTAGCAGCGGCAGCGGCAGCAGCAGCTCCGCCTGCTCCTCAATAGCAAAGTGTCTCCGGCCCAGAGCGGTCCGGCAGCAGCCGCTCTCCCCGCCGGCTGTAAATTAGCAGCTGCCACCTGTAATGTGCAGCAATTTCAGGCGGCGAGGGTCGTCGCACGCCATTCTGCTCCCGTCACGCCGTGACTGACGGCGCCTAATTGTGTCCGATGTTGTTTGTTCCGCTCTTAAAGCCGCGGCGGCGTCGTGTTAATGCAGCCGCTCCAGACCCCCCCCCAACCCCCCCGACTCTTGTCCGTAAATCAGCGGCGCCGCCGGGCTTTTAGAGGGAGAGTGGCACACAACCAATCAGCCGTCAGCCAGGCCAGCCAGTCGCGGCTGACGGCTAAAGTGGACGGCCTTGACCTTTCTGGCGGCGCTGAGAGATTTCCTGCTTCCTGGGATTGTTTTTGAAGCTCCTCCCACTGCCTGGTACACACGAGCTGTCATCAGACCTGCTTCTATGTAGAGCTGTTCAATAACAATGATGATGATGATGATGATGATGATGATGATGATGATGAAGATGGTGGTGGTGGTGATGATGATGATGATGATGATGGTGATTGTGATGATGATGATGATGATGATGGTGATGATGGTGATGATGATGATGATGATGATGATGATGATGATGCTGATGATGGTGATGATGATGATGATGATGATGATGATGATGATGCTGATGATGGTGATGATGATGATGATGATGAAGATGATGATGATGAAGATGATGATGGTGATGATGATGGTGATGATGCTGATGATGGTGATGATGATGATGATGATGAAGATGATGATGATGAAGATGATGATGGTGATGATGATGGTGG
>NW_027466370.1:5000-7500 GCF_046127955.1 Nelusetta ayraudi | reverse complement strand
GAGGAGGAGGTGGAGGTGGTAGAGGAGGTGGAGGAGGTGGAGGAGGTGAAGGAGGAGGTAGAGGAAGAGGTGGAGGTGGAGGAGGTGGTGGTGGAGGTAGAGAAGATGGTGGAGGTGGAGGTAGCGGGAGAGGTGGTGGAGGAGGTGGTGGAGGTGAGGGTTGAGGAGGAGGTGGAGGAGGTGGAGGAGGAGGTAGAGGAGGTGGTGTTGGAGTTAGAGAAGTTAGAGGAGGAGGTGGTGGAGGTGGAGGTAGAGGAGGTAGAGGAGGTAGAGAAGGAGGAGGTGGAGGTGAGGGTAGAGGAGGAGGTGGAGGAGGTGGTGGTGGAGTTAGAGAAGTTAGAGGAGGAGGTAGAGGAGGTGGAGGAGGTGGTGGAGGAGGTAGAGAAGTTAGAGGAGGAGGTGGTGGTGGAGTTAGAGAAGTTAGAGGAGGAGGTGGAGGAGGGTGGTGGTGGAGTTAGAGAAGTTAGAGGAGGAGGTAGAGGAGGAGGTAGAGGAGGTGGAGGAGGTGGAGGAGGAGTTAGAGAAGTTAGAGGAGGAGGTGGAGGAGGTGGAGGTAGAGGAGGAGGTAGAGGAGGTGTCTGACGGCGGCTGCGGGTCAAAGTTCAGCACTCAGCTGCGTCTCCTCCTCCTCCTGCTGCTGCTGTGTGGTGGCTGTCCGTGGACTCGTGGCCGTCATTATTATTTCATCTGCGTAAATGGAAAGTTTGCCCGGCGTTCCGTGAAGGTGGCTCGGCTCGGACCGTCCCGGTCTGAGAGTCGCACACCAAGGCAACGCAGGAGGGGAGTTCGAGCAGGTCTGCTGGAAGTAAAAAGCAAAAAGCAAAAAATGTTTCTGTGTTTTTCTTTTCATAAATCTTTGAGCGTCGTGGAGAGTTTCCGTGACTCTCACCAAGTTATGGCATCAATAAGACAGCGGTGAAAACATTCCCCCTGTTCCAACAACAGGCAGCAGCACAGGCCAGAGCCACCACAACAACAACAACAACAACAACAACCGCAAATGGAACAAGACCTTCCAGACAGAAGTCATCTTCCGACTGTGATGCTTCCTGATTGGCCGGCTTTCCCTGCCTCCTGCTCCTGCTGCTCCTGCTGCTCCTGCTGCTCCTGCTCCTGCTCCTGCTGCTCCTGCTCCTCCTCCTCCTCCTCCACCCACCTCCTCCCTGCTCCATCCTCCACCTCCTCCTGCTCCTCCTCCTCCTGCTCCACCTCCTCCTCCACCCACCTCCTCCCTCCTCCTCCTCCTCCTCCTGCTCCTGCTCCTCCTGCTCCTCCTCCTCCACCCACCTCCTCCCTGCTCCACCCTCCACCTCCTCCTCCTCCTCCTTTACCTCCACCAACTCCTCCACCTCCTCCTCCACCTCCTCCCTCTCCTCCTCTTCCTCCTGCTCCTCCTCCACCTCCTCCACCTCCTCCACCTCCTCCTCCTCCTCCACCTCCTCCTCCTCCACCTCCTCCCTCCTCCTCCTCCTCCTCCTCCTCCTCCTCCTTCACTCCTTCTCTCTTACGCCCGCTAACCATGCTAACCCAGAGTTAGCTTATCTCTTTGCACTCCCCTCTGTTTTTTTCCTTCCTCCTTCACTTTCTGGGGTGAACATTCATTAAATTTTTTTGCGCCGGGTGACTGAAACCCCCAGCGAGAGAGAGCCGACGCAGATAAACAGAGCGGCGTCTATTTTTAGCACACTTTGCTTTTTTTTCCGCTCCCTCCCCCTGCGTGTGCAGTAATTCATTTGCAAAAAAATAAAATAAAATGTATCGTTCAGACGTGGTTAAAAACAACAACAACAACAACAAAAAAACCAAACGCAGTCATAAGATCTGAAACCTTTTATTTGTATCTCTATATATATTTATATCTTTTTTTTTTTTTTTTTTTAATACATTTTTACCTCTGATTCCCAATTACAGCACAACCTTGATGCCTCGCCCGCCCCCCCCCGGGGTCCCGCTGGCTTTGTGACGCCGGCAGATAAGCTCAGGCCGCTTTCACAGAAACAAGCTGTTTGCATGCAGGTGTGCAGGCGGGCCGGCGCCCCCCACTGGAAAACCATGGTCAAACACACCCAGGTGAGGAGGGGAGGTGGGGAGGGGGGGGAAGGGGGGCTACATCTGTTCTCCCAACGCCATACAAGCCCCCCCTGCTGCTGGGTGGTGGTGGTGGTGGGGGGGGGCTTTGACCACCAGGCTGCTGCGGGGGGGAGGGGGGTGAAGGGGGCGGAGACACATGTTGTCTGTGTTTAATCGGCGCCGTGGATCTGCACACAGTCAGCTGGTTTCCTCTCACCTGGACTGCTGCTGCTGCTGCTCCTGCTGCTGCTGTTGCTGCTGCTGCTCCTGCTGCTGCTGTTGCTGCTGCTGCTACTGCCGCTGCTGTTACTGCTGCTGCTCCTGCTGCTGCTGCTGTTGCTGCTGCTGCTCCTGCTGCTGCTGTTGCTGCTGCTGCTACTGCCGCTGCTGTTGCTGCTGCTGCTCCTGCTGCTGTTACTGTTGCTGCTGC
>NW_027466370.1:0-2500 GCF_046127955.1 Nelusetta ayraudi | reverse complement strand
GGCGAAGTGGAGGAGGGGGAGGAGGGAGGGAGGTAGGGGGGGGGCACAAAGGTGAGAATGAAGGAGAGAAATGGAGGGGTTGTCTATTATTCAGCCACAGTCAACCGGTCACGTGACCCCCCGCACTGACCCGTCAATGTGAACAAAGTGTTTCCATGACACCGTCGCCATGTTCCTCCGTACGGATGCGTGATGAAGAACCTCCTGGAGAGGTTCTTCCAACTTTACCTTCAGTTTCCATCAGCAGGTTTTCAGTAGTCATGTTCAGGTTTGGTGCGGTGCTGGGGGCGATGGAAACGCAGCTGGTCACACACAGACAGGAAGTGACGGCGAGCGGCAGAAGAGGAGGAGGAGGAAGAAGAAGAAGAAGAAGAAGAAGAAGAAGATCTTCACCATCCAGCTGGAGACGTTGGTTGCCTTTCTAAGCTAGCCGGCTAGCTTACAGCGTCAGGAGTGGGCGGAGTCCAACTCAAACGTTGTCCGGTGACAGTCGGCGAGGGAGGGAAGAAGCTGGTAGCGCCTCCCGCTGGTCAGTCTGGTTAAGTTCCGCTCTGGCCCGACTGGGCCGACTGGAGCTCCTGCGCTAGCCTCGTTAGCGTCATTAGCGAGGCTGTGCTTCCTCTAAAGGTCGTCTCTTCCTCTACGGCTTCCTTTCTTTCGGTCTCCGTCCTCCTGCTGCGGCAGCGACGGGAACCAACAGACCTTTGGTCTGGGAATGCTGAGCCCTGGGCCAGAGAGAGAAGCAGCGCGGTGAAGCTTTTCAAGGCGGACGATGATGAAATGTTGACGCTCAACTCTCTGTGACACAGTCAAGGTTCGCAGGGCCGCTGGTTGGGGACACGAGGGTGTCTCGCTGGAGGGCGTCCTTGCACATGTCAACACCCGAGCTGGTGTTGACACACACACACACACACACACACGCACACACACACACACACACACACAACCCTTGACTGGCTGACGGTGCAGGAAAGAGCCCGGAGGCTGGGATCAGGCAGGAAATAAGGTGAGAATTCCTGATGGTGTCACAGATACAAGGCCTGCTGACCTCTGAGAGCAGAGAGCTGCCATCGGCCCGGCGGCTCAGGTTCTGGACGCGTGTGTGTGTGTGTGTGTGTGTGTGTGTGTGTGTGTGTGTGTGATTCCTTCAGTCTTCACACTCCATCAACTCAGGGTTTTTTCCAGCTCGGCTAAGAGGAGCAAAGTCGTTGTTATTTACACCTCTGGCTGCGGCTGCCAGTCGAAGGCTGGGGGAGTAAATAAGAGGAGGAGGAGGAAGAGGAGGAGGAGGAGGAGGAGGAAGAGGAGAGAACTTTTCTCCTCCTCCTCCTCCTCCTCCTGCCTGGCTGCAGACGTCCTCCAGGGAGCTCGCTGGAGGTCGCTGGAGGTGGATCAGGTGTGATACCCAACACCTCCACCGGGGTTTGAGCTCTGCTCCCAGTTTCCTCCGGCCCGGTCGGTCGCAGCAGCAACGCCAGAGGAGAAGCAAACAGGGGGCATCCTGAGCAGACGGCCTCGGGGGCACGGCAGGGGTCAGGGGTCAGAGGTCACGTCTGAGCTCCGCCCCCACCTCCTGCAGTTGAACCCGCAGACCTGGGCCAGGCTGTCTCTGTCAGTGGCCTCTTTCATGGCAAGCACATAAAAGCCTCTCAGCTTGCTTTCTTTTGGACTAATTGATAAAAGCAAACATTTGATCAGTGAAAGGGTTGAAACCTTTTTGAAAGGTCAGAGGTCAGGGGGTGTGAGAGCTCCAGGGTGGATCAAAGAGAGCGGGGGGGGGGGGGGGGGGCAACAAAACAAAACAAAACAACAAGGTGCAGGCAGGCGCAGCGAAAATGGACTTTTAATGGACACACACACACACACACACACACACACACACACACACACACACACACACAGCTCATGCAAATGTGTGTGATTCAAAGGTGCATCAATCCACAAATAGAGAGCGGCAGTGAAGGAAACACGGGTCGGCTGTCAGCAGAGATTTTACAGTGGAAGCCGGAGCTGCTGCTGCTGACTGACACCTCCATTTGTGTCCTCAGATTACTGCTGGAAGAGGAGAAGAAGGAGGAGAAGAAGAAGAGGAAGAGGAGGAAGAAGAAGAAGAGGAAGAGGAGGAAGGAGAGGAAGGAGAAGGAGGAGAAGAAGAAGAGGAAGAGGAGGAAGAAGAAGAAGAGGAAGAGGAGGAAGAGGAGGAAGGAGAGGAAGGAGAAGGAGAAATAGAAGAGGAGGAAGAAGGAGAAGGAGAAGGAGAAGAAGAAGAGGAAGAGGAGGAAGAGGAGGAAGGAGAGGAAGGAGAAGGAGAAATAGAAGAGGAGGAAGAAGGAGAAGGAGAAGGAGAAGAAGAAGAGGAAGAGGAGGAAGAGGAGGAAGGAGAGGAAGGAGAAGGAGAAATAGAAGAGGAGGAAGAAGGAGAAGGAGAAGGAGAAGAAGAAGAGGAAGAGGAGGAAGAGAAGAAGGAGAAGGAGGAGAAGAAGAAGAGAAGAGGAGGAAG
>NW_027466369.1:0-27856 GCF_046127955.1 Nelusetta ayraudi | reverse complement strand
CTGAAGAATCTGTAACATATCATACTGTTGCTGGCCATTTTGAAAAAGCTTCTAATACTGATCAGAAAAACTACAACTTTAGCATCTTCGACTCCTGCTATTGCTGGCACTTTCAACCTTATAAGAGCATAAAACAAAATTGCACGCAAAGCTAGACCTGTTCTACACCTTGATAGTAAGAGAACCGATGCCAGATTATTACTAAATATATAATTGAATATACCTACATTTATCAAACAACAAACTATGTATTTAGTTAATCATAACAGAAAAATTTTATTAGCATTAGTTTTATTGTCGTGCATAAAACCAAAAAAACATGTACAAACTCAGCAAAGATATGCTATCCTTCTATTCGATTTATCTCTCTAACAAGTGCAGATTAGAGAACAGTTAAAATGCACTTTCGTTTTATGGAAGAGCTAAAAATCCTTCTTTAAATCAGATTAATACACTAAAAACGCAATTGTCTAATTTCAAAAAATGACATCTTAGAAACATCTAAATGACTAGTTTAGTTGTTAATATACCTATCCATTCTCATGGATTAGCAATTGTAAGTCCTACTCTAACAGTTCCTGTCGTCAGTTATAAGCGAATATGTGAAATCATAATTCAGAAATTATCTGTACTTAAAGAAGTTTTTCCTAAACGATGCATGAATACATTTTCTGTATCGAAGATATGCACAGAAGATGCGTTATTTTTATTACCTTTTAATACAAAAAATGGTGATAAACCTATATTTGATCATTTTAAATTATATTTAATAAAAGATCACCCTTTATATGGCATGTGCTTAGTATCTATTCCAAGTGATCTATCTTTTCCTAATAAAAATAAAGAATTTAAGACACCTCAAACATCTTTTGTTCGCTCATATGCAGGCAGAAATTTATGTGTTCTTTCTAAAATAGCTCCTACTTTTCTTGTTTGTGAAAATGCTATGTTGACCTATCATGAATCGCAAGAATGTAAGTTATCAGGAGTTATTCTTAATATCTCAGTAACACAATGTCACTGGTATATATGTGCATTATTATCATTTTCTATCGAAAATCAAGAGCAATATAAAAGTATTTCACATATAAATATATCAAAAAGATATTGTAGAGTTCCTTTTTTTTGTAGACAAAAGGGCTTTCATTTCTCCCTAACAGTGCCTGTTCTTTCAAAAAATGAACATGAAGAAAAAATGATAAAATTTCAGCACAAAAATACTAATACTACTCATGCCAATAAAACTATAATAAACACTGTTATTTTCAGTATTCCGGCCAACATCCACTTGAATATGCCACTGTGTATGCAAGAAACTTGTATATATTTTTTTGAAGATGATACACAAAGTGATGTTAATTTAGTGTTAGTGCCCACATTAGATAAGAATTTATCTTTTGGACTACAGATAAACACTCAGAATAGTGTCCTGTCCTTTATGTCTTCTAAGGGGAAAGAACACCTTAGGATTAAAGGAGATCTATCAGGAGAAGATTGTTCCATTTTACATTTAGAAGGCGCTACTTTTAATGAGGTTAATACATTAGAGTTAATCATCAATGGTTTTACACTAGAGATTGGCTCTTCCACTTTAGGATCAAAATTAATACTTCGCATTATTCGAACAAGTAACACGCTGAAGCAACAAATTAATCTTTCTCAAGAAAAAATGATAGAAGCAGTTGCTGGGCCTTCTGGTATTGATTCCGTTTCTAGTTCTCAGAAAGTTGATCCAGAAAATTTAGTAATCCAGCCAGAAGAGCTGTCTAATTTTGCCGAGTGGTTAGAAAGCAGCATATTAACTTCACATGAAGAACCATCAACTTCATATATGACTAGAACAACATGTCATGTTTCTTATACAGATATGTCTGTCGACAGAGAGGACAATCCAGAAAATGAAAAAATTAAAGATCTTATTATCACGGATATGAATACGAATCAAATGCTTTCTGACATAGGAATGCTTGGTTGTCCTGTTCATCATGAATGGTTAGATGAAGTCTTAATAGTAGGTGATTCTACATCATCTGAAAATGATGAAGAAAAGGTTCCTGCAAAAAAAAAGAAGAAGAAAAAACATTTAAATAATGACTAATTCAGTTTTTCATAATCCTTGAATTAGTACTGCAAAGTCTAAGCTAGAAGCTTTTGTTGTCGGTTATACGCGATATGATGAAATCATAATACAGAGACCTATCTGTACTTAAATAGATTTTTCCTAAAAGAAGATCTGTTCCTTTTATTGCCTTTATATTTCTGATGAAAATGAAAACTTTTATTAACAATAAATTTTTGATAATATCTCTACAAAAATTACACATAAAGAGCAGCAGATATAATTTTCTAGGCATATCTTTAGCTACAGAAATTTGTATAAAAAAACTGTAAAACATTCCAAATGCCTTCAAAAAAAGGTAAGTTGCATTTTAATAAGGACAATAGCAAATTGTCGCATGACGGATCCAGTACTTAAAATTAATTGTTATAAAAATAATAAACTATCTAATATAGATTTCCCCATAACTAAACACTCTTTATTCAAGAAGAAATTTCAACAGTTTTTCCTAAAAAAAAAGAAAGATCATATTATTGCAGCAATACGTGTAAATAAAATAGAACTCGCATAAGAAATATACTCATATTTTACTTTCACTTAATCCTTTAGAAACAACAGCCATACAAATACAAGATCAACAGATAAATGCCATTTTTTAAGCTGGAAAAAGTAGTAACACCTTTGCTTACAATATTTTATTCCGATTTTAATAAACAAGCCAATGAAATTGAGTTATGTCAAAATGATGATGGAACCATTGTTCCAAAGAATACAAGCATATGTCTAGCAAATATTTTATTGGAATTAGATAACGTAAAGACAAAAGAATTTCATTTGATCCAATAATAGCAGCTTCTGGTGAATATTAGTGTGATTAATTGAACAATAAAAGCAATCATTATAATAACAAGAATGTTCCAAATGACAAATCCAATATTTACAATGAATTATCACGTTAATAAACAATGTAGTACCGTGAAGGTTCCAATAATTTCTCTTTCCGAGTTATCTAGAAGAATCACAATGTGTACTTCCAAACAAAACATATCTGAACAACATGCCTGTTTAGGGATAGAAGTCAATTTGCTATCAAATCCGTCAACATTTCAAATTCCAAAACAAGATAAAGAAATACAATTAGCTCTCATCAAAGGACATGAATACAAATTTTGTTTAGCATATTTCCCAGACGGAAGTTACCATGCTAAAAGTAAGGAATTTATGCCTCCATTTGAAGCAACAATGCCCTTTATTGAATTGGAAGGATTAACTCCATTATCTAAAATAAACTGTACTCCGCTTTCACCACAAAATCCAACATTTTTTTTCTCCAATGACATCGATTTATTTAGAAATGAGGATGGGACCATCATTTCGAAGAATGTACAAATATGTCTAGTTAATACTCTGTTAAGATTAGATAAAACAAAAGGCAAACAGTTTCATTCAAGCAGTTTTATACTCTTTAGAAAAAAATCGGATGAGTTCAAAAAACAATCCTTAACAAGCAGTCATATAAGTTTATCTTCACTAGAAATCAATTCTTTTCAAAGAATCATCAAAGCTGTAGTTTCATGTCGAAATCCTATTTTCAAATATCGCGTAAATATTCCAGTGATCACATTTGCACAGCTCGAAGAAAAACTAACACTTGCTGCATCTCAGGTTAATAAATCTGTATCAGGAATAAAAGAATACTTTGTTGTTAAATCTACGACTTCTCTTGCCCTTCCACCAGGAGTTAACCTCTCTATTCCATTTTTCTTAGAACAAGCAGCACTATACTTGGTGGATTCAATCGATACAGATAATTCACTTTCTTTAGTATTAGTACCTGATTTACAAGCGTTTTTATCGCAAGAACGAGGTATTACAGCAAAGCGTTCAATAGCATATCGCCTATCAAACAAACGTGTTAGTCTTATAAAATTACAAAATGCTACCTTGCAAGGCGAAGGTCAAGTTTGCGTGATAAATAGTTTTTCTATTGAAATATCCATTATTCGCAAATCAACAGTGTTAATTTTGCGTTCGATGGATTCACAAAGCACACACAGTGATCAAGAAGAACAGCCTTCTACTAGCGCATCTAGCGCTGAGCTCTTAAAAGTGATGCGACCTGCTAAGGAACAACCTTCTACTAGCGCATCTAGCGCTGAGCTCTTAAAAGTGATGCAACCTGCTAAGGAACAACCTTCTACTAGCGCATCTAGCGCTGAGCTCTTAAAAGTGATGCAACCTGCTTCTGGGGCATCTAGGATTGGAACATCTGAAGCTAAAGAAGAACGTGAGCTAGAAGTAGCTAACATTTTGCTTTCACTCAATCCTTCAAGCTCAATAGAGATGAGAGAGGAAGAACAACCATTACAATCTCGTAAAAAAGAAGCATTAGGTAAACGACCTCTTAAATCAAGTTTAAAACAACATTTAAAAACAAGAACAAGTAAAGTTTCCAAAACATTTGATCCAATAACAGAATCTTCTGATGAATCTGAATGACAAGTTCAATACTTACAATCAACTATTATCAATCTCAAAAATGCAATAAAATAGATATTCCAATTATTTCCTGCTCCGATTTAACCGAAAAAATACAATCGTTTTTTACCAAACAAAAAGAAAAAAGTATGGGTTCAAGTAGGCATAGGATAAATAATGATCATGCCTGTTTAGCAACAGAAGTCGCTTTTGAAGAAAAAGTAATAGCATTTCCAATTCCGAAAAAGATCAAGATCTAGAATTAGCTATTATCCAAGGATTGAACACCAGTTTTTGTTTAGTATATCTCCCTAAAGGGTACACTATTGCTAGTAAAGAGTTTTTACCACCATTTAGAGCAAGAATACCCAATTTGAAATATGGAACAGATAAAAATTCTGCAATAAAATGCACTCCTATTTCGAGAATAAATCCAACATTTTTCTTTTCTGACCAGGTAAAGCTAATCGCAAATGAAGATGGAAGCATATGCTTGCAAGAAGGATATTTATACATCGTTGATACAAAAGTAATACTGGATCAAGAAAGTCATAAACAGCATGCATGCAAATTGATTTTATTTAGCAAAAACAATGATGTCTTTGAAGATACAAGCTCAAGTCATATTAGTTTGCCTAAGGAAATTATCAGCACTCCATCAAACTCACAAAGAATAGCTAAAGTTTTAGTATCATGTCGGAATGATGATTTTAAATATTATGCAAAAATATCAGTTGTAAAACGTAGTCAATTAGAACAAATAATCATTGCAGCAGTTGAGCCAATCAATAAACATAGCGAAACAGTAAAAAAACATTTTGCTGTGTCATCTACTACTTCTTTTTCACTCCCAGCAGGTGTTTCACTTTTAG
Organism: Nelusetta ayraudi; assembly: GCF_046127955.1. NCBI lineage: Eukaryota > Metazoa > Chordata > Actinopteri > Tetraodontiformes > Monacanthidae > Nelusetta > Nelusetta ayraudi. The sequence goes on along the minus strand of NW_027466369.1, from coordinate 22,447 downwards.
TTCCTTTTTTATTAAAAAAAGCAACACTATATCTAGTTGATTCAGAAGATACAACAAACCCTCTTTCTTTAGTATTAGTACCTGATTTACAATCATTATCACAGGGCCGAGGATTTGGAGAACAAAAATCAGTAGAGTATCGTCTGTCAAATAGACACATTAGCTGCATATCATTACAAAATTCTATTTTGGAAAGTGATGGTCTGCTTTGCTCAGTAAATAATTTCAAAATTGAAATAACCATCATGCACAAATCAGCAGTTTTAATTGTACGTTCGATTGACCCAAGCATCAAATCTATTCATCAAATTGAACATCCTTCTACCAGCACATCTACATATGAACGCACAGAATCTATAATATCTGAGATTGCTGGTCCTGCTGAAAGAGATGAAGATTTAGAGATAGCCAAAATCTTACTCTCGCTTAATCCTCAACCAACAGCAAATATCCTATTTGAAGAACAACCCGTACAACAGCAAAAAAAAATCCGGAAAAGGGCAACGCCATCTTTGTCAGATGATGAAACAACATATAAAAAAAAGAGTAAGTGAATCTTGTCAAAGATCTGAAAAAGATGAATAACTTGAAATAGTAATGTATACTTTGTCAAATTAATATAATATTAAGATCTACTAAATGATAAATCCAATACTTAAAATTAAGTCTTATACAAAGACGGCATGTTCTGAAATCAATATTCCAATAATTGAATCTAGTATACTTAATTTGAAATTACAAGATTTTTTTACTTGCAAGATAACATCCAAAATAGGGAAGAAAAAGTATCAAGTAAATCATAACACTGCGTGTCTTGCTTCAGAAATTTTGTTAAAGAAAAGAGTAGAAGCATTTGAAGTTAACAGCAAGCATGAAAATAAAAATTTAGTATGTGTAAAAAGCTCAAGTGGTGTTATTAATTTATGGTATTTTCCAAAAGGATATGCAAATTCTATTCAAGAATTTACAGATATATGTACAGTACTAACCCCTTATGATATGGGAAACGTCCAAAAAGGAACAGAAATAACCTGTCAACCTATTTCACGTACCAATCCAACATGTTGGATATCCAATAAAACTCAATTACTTCAACATGCTACTGACAATACATATGTACTAGTTGGAATGAACGCATTCTTAGCCAATTTTACAACAAGTCGCTATAAACATTATCGAGATTATCCTAGGAAACATACTCTTTTGCTCTTTAGCAAAGATGATTCTATATCTCCATTGATAAAATCTCCATCCGATACATCAAAAAACACTACAATAACAGTAGTATGTCGAAACTCCTCTTTCCAATTCCGACTCCCCATACCAGTCTTAACATATGCTGAGTTCAATATAATAAAAGCACAAGCTATTGCCGTAATACCTGAAGCAAGGACAACTAAAGAATGTAGGTTTTCGGTTTCTTGCACAACACATTGCACGCTACCACCTGGAGTAGATATAGACATCCCATTTACATTAGTAAATGCAGAATTTTATTTAGTAATACAAGATAGTGATATCACTAAAGATCCTATTTTATCAATTATTCCTTCTAAGGAATTGCTAGAAAAGAGATATGCTCATGCAATGCAAAAAAGGAAAACAACAACATCTGATACAATGCTTCGCTTATTCGGCGGCCTCATCAATCTAATAACATTGCATAATTCTAATTTAGACTTAATAAGTGCAAATAATTTTACTTTAACTAACATCTCTATTGAAATTGCTTGTGAACAAAATAAAAGAAGGTTAAAAATTCGTTACTTAGAAGATCGTGATGTTGACCAAGCTACTACAAGTAAATCTACAACTGAGCTGGAAAAATGCTCTGATACTGAACAGCCATCTACAAGTACAACTACTTTAGCGACTATTGCTGATCAAAGCCATGCAAAAGCCGAAAACCCTTATTACAACCCTTCTGGCATGGCAAAAAGTAATCCAGTTCTGTTACTCAATCCTGAACAAAAAACCTCTCAACATGAACAAGAACCTGAACCAACAAAGAAGGGCAAAAGACCAGTAAAATGGGATCCTAAAAAAATACATTACAAAAAACGATTCTTACAAAGGAAAGAAGAGGATACTGACAGTGAATAACTTGTAAAATCTTTATTCTCGGTTGATCCTCAAAAGGAAAACCTTCTTATGAAGAAGGCAAGCAAATTTAAAAAAAAGATCACGTAAAATTTTTCAATCTTCTGAGAACAGAACATATTCTGCTGCTGATTAAAAGGTTTTAATCCAAGTAGTAAAGAATTTATCCAATCATTCTTGCAGCAATTCCTCATTTCAAGTTTGTAATAGATGTTCATTTAACTGCAATCACATACCTCCCTATTTCGAGATTGAATCCAATAATTTTTTTCTAATAAGATACCATTATCCTTCAATAATGAAGGATTCAATTTTCTAAGGACACATTCTTTTGATTGAGGTGACTAACATGAAAATTCAATTTTATATTAGATATAATTAATTTACAGTTATCAGAGCAAGATACTTTCACATGACAATACCTATATTGAACATACAATCTTACAGAAATAAGGAACTAGTTACAGTTAATATTCCTATATTGACACAGCATAAACATGCCTTGAATATGAAAAATTTTTTTCAAGAAAAAATGATAAAGCATGTAGGAATAAGCACTTCTCAAAAAAGCTTTAATCAAGCTTGTTTAGCCACAGAAATATTATTTAATAATCCTATAGAAGGATATTCACTTAATAAGAACCATCAAGATACAAATTTAATGTGCTTAGTAGGATCTGAATGGAATTTCTGTCTAATTTATATTCCAAAAGATTATATGATATATAAAAGAGAATTTGACAAGGCATCAATTATAAAACTTCCTTCCGTGTTTGAAATAGCCATAGGGACAGAAATTATTGATAAGCCAATTTCACATACTAATCCAACTTTTTTCTTATCAAATGAAGCTAGATTAGTTCAGTGTTCGGATACAGGAACATATTCAATAGTTGGAATACAAACACATTTGCTTCATGTAAAGAAGATAAAAGAAAAAACACAGTTTTATTCCAGAGATCTTTTGCTTTTTCGTAAAGATTGTACTGTTTCTACATTAACAAAAACTCCATCCGAGTCATCAAACAGTGTCAGCATTACAATATTTTGCCGCAACTCAAATTTTCGATATAATATGCGCATACCAGTAATAACATCTTCTGTATTCAATAATCAAAAAGCAAAAATTATAGAAACAATGCCTAAAAAAACGCATAAAAAAATAAGAAACTATTCATTTTCTAAAACTATGAACTGTATATTGCCACCCAAAGTAGATATATCCATTCCATTCTACATAATAAACGCAAAACTTTACTTAGTAATGCCACCAATTGAAGGAGAAAAATGTCTTTACTTAGCAATTGTACCATCTGTAGCTCTACTACAAAGCTATATTAGTTTAACTAGAAAAAAACGTGCAAAGGAAGAAGAAGAAATCTACTTATCCAATAATAGTATAAACTTAATAAAGATAAATAATGCTTTCTTGAAAAGAAATACTACCGATATATTAGAGATAAATAGTGTCTCAATTGAAATCATTTGTGAAGCAAAAAGAAGAGTTTTAAGAATACGTCGAATAGAACAATCTAATATAGATTATACAGCTCAACAACCTTCCACAAGCGCATCTATATCTGAAACTTTAGAATCTTCTATTCCTTCTATTGCTGGCCATTCTGAAGAATACTCTGATTCTGAGCAGCCCTCCACAAGTACAACTACAACTTTAGAATCTGTTGAGATTGCTGCTGGTCTTTCACGAACTGAAACCCACTCTTACAACAATTTAGAGATGGAAATAGCTCATACATTGCTGTCACTCAATCCTGAGCAAACTCGGGGTAGTAAAAGGCCAGTAAAATGGGATTCTAAAAATGTCTATTATAAAAAAAGATTGTTACAAAAAAAGGATCAATCGTCTGAAGAGACTGACACTGAATAACTTGGAACGGTTTTTGGACAAAATCATAATATCTTTCTTCGTCTACTTGTCCAATAAACTAGATCTTTTATTATAAAACCATACGGTTCTAAATCACTGCGATACTCAATTGCAATAAGTGGAAATTTGCATAGAAATGCATTATTGCAATCACTTTCTCCTATAAAAAAACTATAAACTAGTGCTAGTTTATCAAACAATTTTACAAACCAATTCAACTATTGTTTGTCGAATGAAATTAAAATAGTTTGTTAATCAGTTGATTAAGCTGCACTTTTTTCAAGAATACAATTGCAGTAGCGCAAGATAAGCAGTTGAAATAATCTAATTAAAGTTAATAAAATAAAGGGACAATAAAGAAGTGTTGACTATCATCAATTTCAAAATACAATCTCAATAAAATAATAACACATATTCAAATGACCAGTCTCGTACTTCAAATCCAATCTTACAAAAGTGAAATAGCCACTACAATCAGTGTTCCTGTAATTACAAATTTGGAATTAGGATCGAAGTTGCAAAGTTTTTTTCATAAAAAAACAAAAAATTATATAGGGAAAAGACTTATTCAAGTAAATGTTGATCATGCATGTCTTGCTACAGAAGTTTTAGTAGATAATCCTATAAATGCATATTCACTTAATAATAAACATGAAGATGCTCATTTAGTATGTGTCAAAGGCTCCGATTGGAGTTTCTGTTTATTTTATCTCCCAGAAGGTTATGCGAACTCAATAAAAGAATTTGTAAAACAACCATTCATCACTACGCTGCCCTACTCTATGATCGATCTAGATAAGGGCATGAAAATAACATGTCAACCAATTGCACGTATCAATCCAACATGTTGGTTGTCGAATGAAGCTCAATTGGCTCAAAGCTCTGATGAAGGAGTATGTTCACTTATTGGAATAAAAGCATGCTTAACTTCTTTTATAACAAGAGAATGTATAAAAAAAAAGTATCATCGCAATGTACAAAACCTTTTGATTTTTACGAAAGATTGTACTGTTGCTCAATTGCCAAAAGTCCCGTCAACATCTTTGCAAACTACTACAATTTTAATAGTGTGTCGAAACCCTTCCTTCCGATACCGAATGTCTATACCAATTTTAACATTTAATGAATTCAGTTCAATAAAAACAGAAGCTATCGCAGTGATACCTCAACAAAGAATGAGCATAGAAAAAGAATTTTCAACTTCTTGCAGCAGCAAATTTATGTTACCACCTAGTGTTGACATTCAAATTCCCTTTAAGATAATAAATGCAAAATTTTATTTAATTAAAAAAGAATGTGGGGAGGACACAAAGATTATTTTGTCGATTGTGCCTTCTCATGAGTTATTAGCAGAACAACTTGGCCATTCAGTCAAGAAAAAAAGCACACAGAAAAATGCACAAGACACATATCGTTTATCCAAACAAAGCATTAATTCTATTACATTAGATAATGCTAAATTAAAACTAACAAGTAATAATAAATTGGTCTTAGATAAAGTCTCTATTGCAATTATTTGTGAAAAACACAGCAGGATTTTAAGCATACGTCATCAAGGTGAACAACCTTCTACAAGCAGTTCTACAACTGCAACTTTACAATATGAAATGCCTGCTATTGCTGGCTCTTCTGAAGTCGAAACAACGGCCACCCATGCATCATCTCTAAATACAGAAAACAGAGAAAGTTTAGAAATAGCTAGTATCTTATTATCGCTTAACCCTCAACAACAACAAAATCTGCCAACTGAAGACCACCCTGTACAAGAACAAAAGAAAGAGCCCACAAATTCAAGTCCAATAAAAAAACATTTTAAAAAAAGAGCAATTGAGTCTTGGCAAGGTCTTGATAGAGGAACAAACTCTTCTGAAGAAGAGAAAAAAGACCCTAAAGGCAAACAGCCTCTTAAAAAAAGAGCGGTTGAAACTTTGCCACGCCCTGATTTAGGAACAGATTCTTCTGATGAAGATGACTAGAATGAACATTCAATATCAATTTCAAAAATTCTGCAAGTTTTAGATAAGCAGCAAATATTTCTGCTTTTTATTTTAAATAATCTAGATAAACAGGATGTCTATTTTCTTTTACTATTATAATAACGTCATCTAGAGTAGATAAAATGGCCGCATACATGTAAATTAGATTCCGATTCTAACATAGTAATGAACGGATAATTATTTCTTGTAACTGGAATTCCAGTATATTCTCTGGGAATCTTTTATGCCTGATTCCCCATTAAATAGAGAGTGCAGAACAATCCATTTGCATAGTTTTTTCACAGGCTCTGCAGCGTTATCTGAAAAACAGATTCTGTCTTCTCATTTTCCAACATTGTTATTAATGAAAGAATCTTTTTTAAAGACACAGGACCCTTGTAAATTAGAAAGTAATAATATAACGATGATGTGTGTCTATTATAGAGCTAATAACATTTTAGCAATGTGTATGCTAAAAATCATGACTACATATGTCCTAAAATTATATATAAACGACCAAAAACTCTTTTGATAAGTTTCTATATAATCGAGTCAATACATCCAAATACCAAATGCCAATTTCTATTTCTTCTAGCACACTTAAAGAAAAGTTAACAGGATCAGAAAAATAAACACAAACAAGATCTAGTACAGTATGTTATCCGCAAATATCTACATCAACAATGTATATATGAGAAAAGACGTTATTTATAACAAAATGTAGAATAAACATCATTGCTACTGAGAAAAAGAAAGATAATGTCAAGTATGGCACCCCGATTTATCTGAATGTATTCACACTAAACCGAAAGCAGAATATACAAACAAAGAGGATGATTGAATATGTTGTGGAATCCATTTGGGATCATTCTTACCAAAAAGACCTATGATTAATAAAGCACCACTTGTAGCCGAACACATCTCAATAGAAAAATTCGATAATATTTGCTCTCAAAATGAAACATTTTAATCAGCTTATATGTTCTTCTACTATATCAGAAACTAGTAATACAAAATTATAATCTGTTTCTCTACACGACAAAGACAGGGAATTTCACTGTGTAATCAGCAAAGTTGATTACATACACATATTTTTGACATATAGTAGTTTAATTATGATTTGAAGAAGAACCACAGATTTCGAATCAAGTTCTAGTAAGGATATTGATGAAATATACGAAAAAACAAGAAGAGAATCTATTTACCTATTAAAACCACTAATATTGCACTCAGAACTAGGATTATTATATAAATCGAGATTGATGAAAGCCGTATCCAGCTCACTCCTAAACATATAAATATCTCAAAATTATTTTTACGAGCCATTTTTTACTGCAGAATGAACGGCTTTTTTTATCTTTCTAATTCCAGTATTATCACATGATCAAATAGATAGATTTCTATATAATAAGTAAATTAAATTTTATTAACAATATTTTAATAAATGATATCATATCGTGTATATTTCTAATAACACTTTCATTAACAAAATGAATTCTGATACAGGATTGTAATGAACCCATTTATTCAAGTGAATAATTTCAATGACCTCCAACCAACAACTACAAAAATACCTATTTTCAGTAAATCAACAGTGCTTAAAATAATTGATGATTTTTTTTTAAAAAAATTACAGATAGAGACACAAAAACCAAACATAAAAAGAAAAACTTATAATCAAAAAGAATCATGTATAGGTACAGAAATTTGCATCAAGAAAAATGTAGAAACATTTCGAATGCCTGCAAAAACTTGTTTTTCAGAAAAATTAAAAAATCTTATATTGATATCTGATCATGAAAATTATAGCTTTTGCTTAGTATTTATACCCGATTCTGATAGCCACCTATACACGAGGGAATTTGCCCCTACAATTGAAAAAAGATTTTTACACATACCATCTAAAGCAAAAAGTGAACGAATTTTCCCCTTGCCTGTATCCAAGCACTGTCCTACATTTTTTCTTTCTAATAATGCTAAAATTCAATCAAATGGTAATGAATTTTCCATTTGCGGGATTGATATCCAAATAGGAGAAGTCACAGGAAAAGGAGGGCGTCAGCTCGTATTGCTCTTTTCTAAATGTGAAGATACTTCTATTCCACCTGTAGTTGCGACTAATAATGTATTAAAAATTCCAGTTGTTTGTAAACATCCTGCTTTTTCTTATCAATGTAATATAAGTATTATATCAGAAGAAGACGTCAAAGAAAAAAAAGAAAAATGCATAGAAAAGAAAAGAAAATATTTTAAACCAACAGTGCAAGCATTTAAAACAATATTCGTAAAAAAACAAGAACATTTATCTTTACCAACAAATATATCTCTCCATCCCCCATTTAATTTTTCAGAAGAAAACGTTGTACTTGTAAATCACTACGATAAAAATCAAGTTTCCTTATTTATATTTCCAGATTTTGAAGAAAAAGATATAGAACCTAAAGGACAACATCCCCTTATCGCAGGAATCCCTCATGAAAATTGTCTATCAAACAGATTAGCTTATTGCATAGCAATGGAAAGATGCAAGCTTGTTAGATCCGAAAATGGTGCCATCTCCCTAATAGGGGCCTCTATTGAAGCTTCTACAAAAAAAGAGGCCACATGTCTTTGTATTACACCACTTACTGTAGATTTAGAAGAAGAGCCTCAAGCAAGCACTAGTACAGCACATCATAGCACACATAAAGAAATATTTGAAGATAAGTCCTCCACAAGTTCAAGTGCTGATATTCATAAAATTTTCTTTGCGGAGATGGATGTAGAAGCAACGAGTGAAGAGTCGAGAGTGCTTACATCTGATGATTTATTGGGAGAGATATTAAAAATTACAGGGATTGTTAGTGATAGTGCAAGCGATGCAGAGCTCCCTTCTACTAGTACAACACATCATAGTAGGGCAACAACTTCACCTAGTATGCTTCCAGAAATACTTATGGCAAGTCCAGGAGAAGAACCTAAGGCAAGCATCAGTACAAAAGAAGATTCACAAACACCTACACCAATAATTAGGGGAGTACCTTATTTAACACAAAGTGAAGAACAACAATTATCATTGCCATTCAAAAAAAGAAAAATAAGAAAATAATGCACTGATTCAAAAATTTCTGAATCACAGAGACTGTATCCACATTGTATTTTAAAGGATACTTATGTAGTGTTGATACAGAAGTAAAGCTGGATTAAGAAGTACCCAAAATTATGCTTGCAAATTGGTTTTATTTAGCAAAAACAATGATATATTTGAACGTGCAAGCACAAGATCATCTACTTCGTCAAGATCCAACAAAACAACATGTAAAAAAAAAGCAGGCTAATCTTTTCAAAGATAAATTGAAATAGCAATGTATGCTCTATTCAATTAATTCATAATAAAATGCTAAAATCTTATTTATAAGAATTCATAAAAATATTTGTACGTGGATTGCAAACTGCTAGACTTTGACGTGCACATAAAAAATATAAACATACATCTTAGTTGTTTGTTAAAAACAAAAATTCATAATTCATATTATGATAAACTTAGACATGAAAATCCACTTTAAGTTGATAGCAAAAGAATATATGTGAATGTAATTCATTCTGGACAAACTAGATCTTTATCTAGAAGAATAAAATGATATTTTCTAAGTATAACACATATCTCAAAAATATAATCATATGACAAATCCAGTTGTTTATATTACATCTCCTCTTCCTTCAACCAGTACTTCTACTCCTCTTTCTCCAATTAGTGCTTCTGTAATTTCTCAAAAAGAAATATCTATACTTGTAAATCAAAGATTAAGTTATGCAAAAAAAATACTTCTAAAAAAAAGTGACAACACTTTTTGTCTTTCTTTGACCTGTAAAAAACAGATTCCATATGCTTTTACATTACCTTGCAAATCCATCTTGAAAGAAGCAATCCCACAAAAAAAAGTACAGGGCAAGTTTTTTTTTGTAAGCGATTGTAGCATGTATCGCATGTGTTTGGTATTCATTCCAGAATCCAATAAGCAATTAAAACAGAAATCTGCCCTAATTTCGGAGTTTTCCTTTCATCAAAATCCATCTTTTTTTTCATCAAATACATGTTTACTCAATTTATCTTCTCTTGTGCCTACTTTTTTAGTATCTGACGATGCGTGCTTAGTAGCCAATAATGATGGGGACTATTACGTAAATGGATTCACAATCGAAATTATAAGTGTACCTGGTAATAATGATAATCAAATCTGTTTATCATTGAAAGGTGATCAATCTTTATCACTTATGCCAAAAACTCCAAATACATATAAGCATTTTTGTACCGTGAACTTTTTCTGCAGAAAAGAAGGATACTTATTCAAAATAAAAGTGCCAATTATATCAATGTCTAATTATCAATCTATCTTAAAGGAGTTTTCTAAACAAAAAACAACAAAATTTAGAGTCGATCATCCATATAAAGTATATGATAGCGGACATTATGTAATGTCTCGATGCTTGTTATTTACCCTACCACATCTATGGAATCATCAATGTTTATATTTTATTATTGATAATAGTGCAGTAAAATTAGTATCACTCCCCATTTTAACACAAAAAACTCCTAAAATTACTAATACTAACAAAACAGTTAAATGTATGTCTGCTGATGGAGAGATCCAAGCTCAATGTACTGGCGCTCTCTCTACAAAATTAGTATCTGTTGTTCACTTAATAGGTGCACTTTTCATTGATGATCCATTATGCTCATCATCAAAATTGTTATCAGGATTTAAACTTGAAATAAATGCTTCTAGTACTGGAGGATCATGTTTTTTGCGCATTTTATGCGATAAAGACAGTTCTAATGTAGAACCAGGACCATCTGGAATAGGCACTTTCACAACACCTGCTTCACAATTTGAACAAGCATCCAGTACTCCCAAGAACACTTCTAATGCAGAAGATAGAACTGAGATGGAATCAGAGTCTGTTGAAATAGACCCTGCCACAACACCTACTTCACAAATAGACCCTGTCACAACACCTGCTTCACAATTTGAAAAAGCATCCAGTACTCCCAAGAACACTTCTAATGCAGAAGATAGAACTGAGATGGAATCAGAGTCTGTTGAAATAGACCCTGCCACAACACCTACTTCACAATTTGAACAAGCATCCAGTACTCCCAAGAACACTTCTAATGCAGCAGATAGAACTGAGATGGAATCAGAGTCTGTTGAAATAGACCCTGCCACAACACCTACTTCACAATTTGAACAAGCATCCAGTACTCCCAAGAACACTTCTAATGCAGAAGATAGAACTGAGATGGAATCAGAGTCTGTTGAAATAGACCCTGCCACAACACCTACTTCACAATTTGAACAAGCATCCAGTACTCCCAAGAACACTTCTAATGCAGCAGATAGAACTGAGATGGAATCAGAGTCTGTTGAAATAGACCATGCCACAACACCTACTTCACAATTTGAACAAGCATCCAGTACTCCCAAGAACACTTCTAATGCAGAAGATAGAACTGAGATGGAATCAGAGTCTGTTGAAATAGACCCTGCCACAACACCTACTTCACAATTTGAACAAGCATCCAGTACTCCCAAGAACACTTCTAATGCAGAAGATAGAACTGAGATGGAATCAGAGTCTGTTGAAATAGACCCTGCCACAACACCTACTTCACAATTTGAACAAGCATCCAGTACTCCCAAGAACACTTCTAATGCAGCAGATAGAACTGAGATGGAATCAGAGTCTGTTGAAATAGACCATGCCACAACACCTACTTCACAATTTGAACAAGCATCCAGTACTCCTAGTGGATCTCATTGGATAGCCCAGCCCACTTATGGAATGAACCCTTCAGCTGCTATGTCTTGGATCCCCCAGTTTCCTTATGGAATAAGCTCTTCAGCTGCTATGTCTTGGATTCCCCAGTTCCCTTATGGAATGAGCCCTTCAACTGCTATGTCTTGGATGCCCCAGTTCCCTTATGGAATGATCCCTTCAGCTGCTATGTCTCAGATGCCTTCGGGGCCTTCTGGAGTAGATCCTTTCACAACACCTTCTTCATATGAAGGCACATCTAGTCGCGCGTCCAGAACTTCCGGGGAAATTTCTAATAATGCAGCAGATAGAACTGAGATGGAATCAGAGTCTGTTGAAATAGACCCTGTCACAACACCTGCTTCACAATTTGAACAAGCATCCAGTACTCCCAAGAACACTTCTAATGCAGAAGATAGAACTGAGATGGAATCAGAGTCTGTTGAAATAGACCCTGCCACAACACCTGCTTCACAATTTGAACAAGCATCCAGTACTCCCAAGAACACTTCTAATGCAGAAGATAGAACTGAGATGGAATCAGAGTCTGTTGAAATAGATCCTGCCACAACACCTGCTTCACAATTTGAACAAGCATCCAGTACTCCCAAGAACACTTCTAATGCAGAAGATAGAACTGAGATGGAATCAGAGTCTGTTGAAATAGATCCTGCCACAACACCTGCTTCACAATTTGAACAAGCATCCAGTACTCCCAAGAACACTTCTAATGCAGAAGATAGAACTGAGATGGAATCAGAGTCTGTTGAAATAGACCCTGCCACAACACCTGCTTCACAATTTGAACAAGCATCCAGTACTCCCAAGAACACTTCTAATGCAGAAGATAGAACTGAGATGGAATCAGAGTCTGTTGAAATAGATCCTGCCACAACACCTACTTCACAATTTGAACAAGCATCCAGTACTCCCAAGAACACTTCTAATGCAGAAGATAGAACTGAGATGGAATCAGAGTCTGTTGAAATAGACCCTGCCACAACACCTGCTTCACAATTTGAACAAGCATCCAGTACTCCCAAGAACACTTCTAATGCAGATAGGACTGAGGTGGAAGTGCCCCAAGCTGGAATAGACACTGTCACAGGATCTTCTTCATATGAAGATACATCTAGTCGCGCATCCAGCACTTCCGAGAAAACTTCTAACACTTCCGATGCAGATGGAGCTGAATTAGAAGTGCCCCAAGCTGGAATAGACACTGTCACAGGATCTTCTTCATATGAAGATACATCTAGTCGCGCATCCAGCACTTCCGAGGAAACTTCTAACACTTACGATGCAGATGGAGCTGAAGTAGAAGTGCCCTCAGCTGGAATAGACACTGTCACAGCACCATCTTCAAATGGAAAAATACCTCGTGCAACTTCTATTCCTTCCGGAGGAGTACACCCTTCTACTGGCTCCGATTGGATGGCCCAGTTCCCTTATGGAATGATCCCTTCAGCTGCTATGTCTTGGATACCCCAGTTCCCTTATGGAATGAACCCTTCAGCTGCTATGTCTTGGATACCCCAGTTCCCTTATGGAATGATCCCTTCAGCTGCTATGTCTTGGATACCCCAGTTCCCTTATGGAATGATCCCTTCAGCTGCTATGTCTTGGATACCCCAGTTCCCTTATGGAATGATCCCTTCAGCTGCTATGTCTTGGATACCCCAGTTCCCTTCTGGAATGAACCCTTCAGCTGCTATGCCTCAGATGCCCTCGGGAACTTCTGGAACACATCCTGCTACTGCCTCTAATTGGATGCCCCAGTTCCCTTCTGGAATGAACCCTTCAGCTGCTATGCCTCAGATGCCCTCGGGAACTTCTGGAACACATCCTGCTACTGCCTCTAATTGGATGCACCAGTTCCCTTATGGAATGAACCCTTCAGCTGCTATGCCTCAGATGCCCTCCTCGGGGACTTCTGGAACACATCCTGCTACTGCCTCTAATTGGATGCACCAGTTCCCTTATGGAATGAACCCTTCAACTGCTATGCCTCAGATGCCCTCGGGGACTTCTGGAACACATCCTGCTACTGCCTCTAATTGGATGCACCAGTTCCCTTATGGAATGAACCCTTCAGCTGCTATGCCTCAGATGCCCTCGGGGACTTCTGGAACACATCCTGCTACTGCCTCTAATTGGATGCCCCAGTTCCCTTATGGAATGAACCCTTCAACTGCTATGCCTCAGATGCCCTCGGGAACTTCTGGAACACATCCTGCTACTGCCTCTAATATGCCTCAGATGCCCTCGGGGACTTCTGGAACACATCCGGGGACTTCTGGAACACATCCTGCTACTGCCTCTAATTGGATGCACCAGTTCCCTTATGGAATGAACCCTTCAGCTGCTATGCCTCAGATGCCCTCGGGGACTTCTGGAACACATCCTGCTACTGCCTCTAATTGGATGCCCCAGTTCCCTTCTGGAATGAACCCTTCAGCTGCTATGCCTCAGATGCCCTCGGGGACTTCTGGAACACATCCTGCTACTGCCTCTAATTGGATGCCCCAGTTCCCTTCTGGAATGAACCCTTCAGCTGCTATGCCTCAGATGCCCTCGGGGACTTCTGGAACACATTCTGCTACTGCCTCTAATTGGATGCCCCAGTTCCCTTCTGGAATGAACCCTTCAGCTGCTATGCCTCAGATGCCCTCGGGAACTTCTGGAACACATCCTGCTACTGCCTCTAATTGGATGCACCAGTTCCCTTATGGAATGAACCCTTCAGCTGCTATGCCTCAGATGCCCTCGGGGACTTCTGGAGTGCACCCTTTGACAGGAAGCATACTTTCTACAACATTATCTGCTTCGATAACAGAAGAACAAGTACAGGACACAGGATCATCACCTCCTACAAAAAGAAAACGAAAATGAAAGTCCAAAATTAAAAAAAATAAGAAACATCTCGGACTTTTTGTACATCAAATAACTCGAATTCTTATTAAGATTTAATCAATAGAAATAAAAATGTATTTAGTAATACATCGAAATTAATTGTTAAAAATATGCAGAAAACAACTAGAAACAAAAAACATTTTCTAAACAATGTTAGTACATTTTTCTTACTTTCAATAAGTATAAAAATAATTATTCCATATCCATTATATAGATCAATCCACTGAATGGAAATGCAAGATGTTATCCTGCAAAAAATAACTGCATTTATTCGTAAAACAAGTCCTCTATTCAACTAGCTATTATTAAATATAATAAACACACTTTCATCTAGATGATTTTTATCGCATTATCGAAATGCAAGAAAAAATGTTAAATAAATTTACTATTCGCGTTTAATTGCATCAAAAAAACACGAATTCATCAATCTGTAATCTTATTCTGGCTTAATCCTCAACACAATAATTATGTATGCCAAAAAAATTCTAAATTGTTTTATTAAGAAAAAATGAAATTTTTTAAACTTCAATCACAAAATTCATACATATTTAAAAAAAATAAAAATTTGAAAAGGATGTATGAAATTAGATGTCCTAGAAAATCTGATCTTTATCTAGAATAATGAAAGAATACTTTACTAAGTCTGTAATAGACATTTCATAGATTTGATTAATTCGTATGACAAATCCAGTTGTTTATCTTACATCTCCTTTATCTCCGATTAGTGTTCCTGTACTTTCTAAAGTAGAAATATGTAACCTTTTAAATGCACGATTGTCTTGTATAAAAAAATAGTTATTCGAAAAAGTGAAAACACGATTTTTTCTTCTATAACCTGCAAAAAAGATCTTCCATACGCTTTTTTTTTTCCTGAGAAAGGTTCTTTGAAAAGAACGAGTCCAACAACCATAAGCGGAGGCAAGCTTTTTTTTGTAAAAGAATGCAGCATATATAGAATGTGTTTGATATTCATCCCAAAAGACTATGAAAAACACAAATTAAGCGGATTAAATCGAAGCTCTAAGTATCCAACAGATCACGATAAGTCTCTCATCCCATCTAATACATGTTCCCTTGTTTTATCCAAGACTGCTCCTACTATTTTAGTATCTGACCATGGACATTTAATAGAAAATAGTGATGGATCCGTCTCTCTACATGGGTTGGCCATTAAAATTAAATATGTACCAACTCCTAAAAAACGGCGCATCTTCTTATCAATAAAAGGTGATCAATTACCATCACCTATACCAAAAACACCAAGTCAATTTCTGTATTTTTGTGTCGTAAATTTTTCTGCAGAATGACAGGATACTGTTTCGAGATGAAAGTCCCAATTTTACCAATGCATACGCATAAAACAATACTAGAAAAGTTTAAAAAAAAACGTAAAGAATTAATAAAAGAAGAATCTATCTGCCAAAATCCGAGTAAATTACTTCAAAAAGTCCATAGGAGGCCATCCAAAAATGCATGGAAATTGAAGTCTCTAACAATATATGTTATATGATGGATTCAAGCTTCTTAATGTCTCTTCC
The DNA here is from genome assembly GCF_046127955.1 of Nelusetta ayraudi. Classification (NCBI taxonomy): domain Eukaryota; kingdom Metazoa; phylum Chordata; class Actinopteri; order Tetraodontiformes; family Monacanthidae; genus Nelusetta; species Nelusetta ayraudi. The sequence goes on along the minus strand of NW_027466369.1, from coordinate 6,236 downwards.
ATATTTATGGGGCAATCAATGTTTATATTTTGTTTGTGATAATAAAAATGTACTATTAGTCGCCGTTCCTTGCTTAAAAAAAGGTGTAACACAAGAAAACTCTTATAGTAAAAACCAGAATAAAACAGTTAAATGTTCCACGGCTGATGGAATTTCCACAGTTAAATGTAATGGATTTCTTTCTACCCAATTAACATCTACTTTACATTTAGTTGGTGCCAGGTTCGTTGATGATCCATCATGCTCATCAGTAAAATGTTTATCAGGGGCTAAAGTTGAAGTGAATGCTTCTACTGGTGGTTCATTATGTTTTTTGCGAATTTTTTTCGATGAAGGCAATGCCACACCTAGTAAAATTGGTAAAAAACAAGCAGAAAAGTGGATGAGAACAAACTCGTTTTTAGCTTCTGAAATCCCCGAATCTTTATTATCCGTTTGCTCACTTGCAAGAATAGCAGAATCTAGTGATCAATTTATAGAATCAAGTTGGATGCAGGTTATCCCATTTCCAGCTTCAGAAAGCTCCCCTTTTGGAGCTACCTCAGTTCCTTCCTTACAAACATGCGGTACTCTCGAGGCAACTTCTATAGAAGCGTGTCCTTCCAAAATCTCTACTATGGCCCCGTCTTCAAGCGCTAGACTTTTTGACGACACATCTTCTTCTATTGATTCTAAAGAGGATTGGGTAGCATCAAGCATTCATAATGACTCACCTCCTATCGGCGCTTCTTCAAACATGTTCAGCCCTTATGATGAGATTTTTTCTCCTGAGGTCCCTTTTATGGGCTCAGGACCTGTTAGAGCAAATCCTGTCACAGAGCTCAATTCAAGAGGAGAAGCATCAGGAACAACCTCTGTCCCTTATGGAGTAAATCCTTTTGCTAGCTCACCTTGGATGCCTCCAGGGCCTCCTCTTGGAGTAAATCCTCCTGCTGGATCGCCTTGGATACCTCTAGGATCTCCTTCTGTATCAAATCCTGTCACAGAGCCCAATTCAAGAGGAGAAGCATCAGGAACAACCTCTGTCCCTTATGGAGTAAATCCTTTTGCTAGCTCACCTTGGATGCCTCCAGGGCCTCCTCTTGGAGTAAATCCTCCTGCTGGATCGCCTTGGATACCTCCAGGGTCTCCTTCTGGATCAAATCCTGTCACAGAGCCCAATTCAAGAGGAGAAGCATCAGGAACAACCTCTGTCCCTTATGGAGTAAATCCTTTTGCTAGCTCACCTTGGATGCCTCCAGGGCCTCCTCTTGGAGTAAATCCTCCTGCTGGATCGCCTTGGATACCTCCAGGGTCTCCTTCTGGATCAAATCCTGTCACAGAGCCCAATTCAAGAGGAGAAGCATCAGGAACAACCTCTGTCCCTTATGGAGTAAATCCTTTTGCTAGCTCACCTTGGATGCCTCCAGGGCCTCCTCTTGGAGTAAATCCTCCTGCTGGATCGCCTTGGATACCTCCAGGGTCTCCTTCTGGATCAAATCCTGTCACAGAGCCCAATTCAAGAGGAGAAGCATCAGGAACAACCTCTGTCCCTTATGGAGTAAATCCTTTTGCTAGCTCACCTTGGATGACTCCAGGGCCTCCTCTTGGAGTAAATCCTCCTGCTGAATCGCCTTGGATACCTCCAGGGTCTCCTTCTGGATCAAATCCTGTCACAGAGCCCAATTCAAGAGGAGAAGCATCAGGAACAACCTCTGTCCCTTATGGAGTAAATCCTTTTGCTAGCTCACCTTGGATGACTCCAGGGCCTCCTCTTGGAGTAAATCCTCCTGCTGGATCGCCTTGGATACCTCCAGGGTCTCCTTCTGGATCAAATCCTGTCACAGAGCCCAATTCAAGAGGAGAAGCATCAGGAACAACCTCTGTCCCTTATGGAGTAAATCCTTTTGCTAGCTCACCTTGGATGACTCCAGGGCCTCCTCTTGTAGTAAATCCTCCTGCTGGATCGCCTTGGATACCTCCAGGGTCTCCTTCTGGATCAAATCCTGTCACAGAGCCCAATTCAAGAGGAGAAGCATCAGGAACAACCTCTGTCCCTTATGGAGTAAATCCTTTTGCTAGCTCACCTTGGATGACTCCAGGGCCTCCTCTTGTAGTAAATCCTCCTGCTGGATCGCCTTGGATACCTCCAGGGTCTCCTTCTGGATCAAATCCTGTCACAGAGCCCAATTCAAGAGGAGAAGCATCAGGAACAACCGCTGTCCCTTATGGAGTAAATCCTTTTGCTGGCTCGCCTTGGATGTTCCTGGGGTCTTGTGGAGTAGATTCTGTCACAGAGCCCAATTCAAGAGGAGAAGCATTAGGAACAACCTCTGCCCCTTGTGGAATAAATCCTCCTTCTGGCTCCTCTTCGATGCCTCCAGAGTCTCCTTCTGGAGCAAATCCTGTCACAGAGCCCAATTCAAGAGGAGAAGCATCAGGAATAACCTCTCCTGTCACAGAGCCCAATTCAAGAGGAGAAGCATCAGGAACAACCTCTGCCCCTTGTGGAATAAATCCTCCTTCTGGCTCCTCTTCGATGCCTCCAAAGTCTCCTTCTGGAGCAAATCCTGTCACAGAGCCCAATTCAAGAGGAGAAGCATCAGGAACAACCTCTGCCCCTTGTGGAATAAATCCTCCTTCTGGCTCCTCTTCGATGCCTCCAGAGTCTCCTTCTGGATCAAATCCTGTCACAGAGCCCAATTCAAGAGGAGAAGCATCAGGAATAACCTCTGCCCCTTATGGAGTAAATCCTCCTGCTGGCTCGTCTTGGATGCCCCCAGGGCCTTCTTCTGGATCAAATCCTGTCACAGAGCCCAATTCAAGAGAAGAAACATCAGGAACAACCTCTGCCCCTTCTAGAGTAAATCCCCCTGCTAGCTTACCTTGGATGCCTCCAGGGCATCCTTATGGAGTAAATCCTTTTGCAAACATGCCCTGGATGCCATATGGCCCTTATCCAGTAAATCCCTTTGCAAGTATCCCTTGGATGTCCCCTGCACCTTATGGAGTAAACCCTTTTGCAAGCACGCCTTGGATGCCATATGGCCCTTATGGAGTAAATCCCTTTGCAAGTATGCCTTCTATGCTCTATCCCCACTATGGAGCAAATCCTTTTGCAAACATGTCTTGGATGCCATATGGCCCTTATCCAGTAAATCCTTATCCAGTACTTTATCCAGTAAATCCTTTTGCAAGTATACCTTGGATGGCCTCTGTCCATTCTGGAGTAAACCCTGCTACAAGCATTTTTAGGACAACAGTAGATCCTTCAACAGCTCCACCGGATGCGGCATCTTTTGAAAGAACGACCCAACAACAAGCTCAGAAAACAAATGTGCCACCTCCTAAAAAAAGAAAAAGACATAGGACAACAGTAGATCCTTCAACAGCTCCACCGGATGCAGCATCTTTTGAAAGAACGACCCAACAACAAGCTCAGAAAACAAATGTGCCACCTCCTAAAAAAAGAAAAAGACATAGGACAACAGTAGATCCTTCAACAGCTCCACCAGATGCGGCATCTTTTGAAAGAACGACCCAACAACAAGCTCAGAAAACAAATGTGCCACCTCCTAAAAAAAGAAAAAGACATAGGACAACAGTAGATCCTTCAACAGCTCCACCGGATGCAGCATCTTTTGAAAGAACGACCCAACAACAAGCTCAGAAAACAAATGTGCCACCTCCTAAAAAAAGAAAAAGACATAGGACAACAGTAGATCCTTCAACAGCTCCACCAGATGCGGCATCTTTTGAAAGAACGACCCAACAACAAGCTCAGAAAACAAATGTACCACCTCCTAAAAAAAGAAAAAGACAAGGGAAGTCAAAATCAAAAACACGATAAAAATAATAGATTCATTCACTGAATAGAATTTCAATAATATTATCTTTCAAAAAAGCAAGGCAGCGGATGCTTTTATGGTTAAAATAAATCAGTTTATTTACCTCTACAACCAGCAATGGTGAATATATAAAATTAGCTAAATTTGTGCTTTTATCAACAAACAACAAACCCACAGAATGCAGTCAATCTTTGCAAAACTCATTAAGGATGATTCAAAGCGACAATTGCATTAACAACAGATCATACAAAATTATCTGAAGAAACTATTCATCCTTTATCAAGATTCACTATAATTTTAGTTTCATGTCAAATGCTGTTCTCAATTATTACATCAAGTCAATTTGCACAATTAATAATCCACTTTGACATTGCAGAACAATAAAGTTACAGATGTGCACTTTTATCAAAATACAAGCAAGCTATTAGATTCCAACACCATTTAGGGAATTATATATAAAATAAATTTATTAGCTGGCTAAGCTTAAAAATACAAGATATGTATATGGAATGATTATTCAATTGAAGTAGTAATTTATAGACGAACTTGTATAAAACATCATTTCTGCTATTACCGTACATTCTAGAAGAAACAATATCTTCTTTACCATATATCCAGAGGCATATTGTAATGTATTTCTGCTGATGGAAAGATCAACGGTCAATGTACTGGATCTCTTTCTAAAAAATTAGTATCTGCTATTCGCTTAAAAGGATACTTTGCCAAGTATTTAACCCACATTTTATATGACAAATCCAGTTGTTTATCTTACATCTTCTCTTTATCCGGTTAGTGTTCCTGTAATTTCTAAAACAGAAATATGTAAACATTTAAATAAGCATCTTTTTGTATAAGAAATGCGCTTAAGCAAAAAAGTGAAAACACGATTTGTGCTTCTATGACCTGTACAAGACAGGTGTCATGCTCTTTTATTCTTCCTTGGGAATGTGGTTTAAAAGTAAGGGATCCATCAACCATAACCGGTTGCAAGCTCTTTTTTATAAAAGATTGTAGTATATATAGAATATGTTTGGTATTCATCCCAATATTCTATAGAGAAAACAGAAACGAATATGACCGAAAAGGTGAATGTCCACCATCTAAAACTAATTATTTTTTAGCATCTAATGAAAAATTCTTTATTCTATCTAAGCTTGCTCCTACTTTTTTAGTATCTGATCATGCATCTTTAATAGAAAATAGTGATGGAGGCTTCTCTGTACATGGATTCAACATCAGCATTAAATACCTATCACAACTTAGAGAACGCCGAATCTACTTATCGATTGAGGATGATAAATCTTTATTGCCCATGCTAAAAACGCCAAAGCATTTTATGCATTTTTGTGTCTTGAAATTTTTCTGTAGAATAACAGGATACTGTTTCGATATGAAAGTTCCAATTTTACCAATACATACTCATAAAACAATACTACAAAAATTTAAAAATAAAAAGGAAAAATTAACAACTGTACAATCTGAACGACAAAGACCTCAATCTAAAACATGCATACATATTGAAGTATCTTGTAACCAATGTTATATAACGGATCCAGTCATTTTAATGTCTATGCCATATTTATGGAGCAATCAATGTGTATATTTTGTTCCTAGTAATGAAGGGCTATTATTAGTAGTTGTACCTCTTATAAAAGCAGATTTAAGAAGAGAACGTTCTCACGTTACTCACAAATACAAACAATTTAACTGTTCTACAGTTGATGGACAAGTCAAAGTTACATGTACTGGATTTCTTTCTACACAATCAGCATCTGTTTTACGTTTATTTGGTGCTAAACTCATTGATGATCCATCATGTCCATCAGTAAAATGTTTATCAGGAGTTAAAGTTGAAGTAAATGCTTCTAGCAGTGGGGGATTATGTTTTTTGCGCATTTTATTCGATAAAGATAGTCGCACATCTAGTACAATTTGTGAAAAACAATCAGATAGTTGGACTCCAACAGACGCGTCTCTCGCGGAAGAAACATCCGAAGATTTATTGAACTTTTTCTTATTTGCAAGGACATCAGAATCTTCTGATCTAGCTACTCAACAATCAAATAATTGGATGCCAGTTACACCGTCTCCAACTGCAGAAAGACTATCTTCTAGAATTGCCATTTCAGATCATGCTTCAAATACAAGCTCATCTGATCAAGTAGACAGCCATTACGGAGAATCTTCTAATGAAGATATGTCTGATGAAGAACCAGGTCCTTCCAGAGCCCCTTCTACTGCAGATCCGTCTTCAAGCACTATAGCATCAAGCGTTTGTGAAAAAGTTAACTCTGCTGAAAATAATCCTTCTGCTAGCTCACCTTCGATGCTCTCTGGATCTCATCTAGTAGATCCTTTAGATCTTTTAGATCCTTCTGTTGACTGGTCTTGGATCTTATCGGGCTCTTC
>NW_027466368.1:0-23565 GCF_046127955.1 Nelusetta ayraudi | reverse complement strand
AGGACGACACATACGGCAACTCCACTACATTGCGGTTGAACGAACGAATGAACGACCGAACGAACGACCGATAGTATCTACCTATCTTTCTTTCTATCGTTTGTTTGTTTTATCTGTCATATATATGACTATGTCCATCTATCTATCTATCTATCTATCTATCTATCTATCTAGTGTCTGTCTATCTATCTATCTATCGTCTATCTATCTGTTTGACCCATGTGGTCTGTCCTAAGACAGTTGCCCTAAGACCCCGGACAGATCTGGTAGCCCGGACAGATTCGGTACCTACACCTGCAGAGATTTATGGGGTTAATTTGTCGCTCCGAGCTGATGGCAGGTGAGATGAGCCTCCCCCCCCCCCGACCACCTCCCATCCCCCCACAGCGGTCCAGGATGCATCCTCGGGTTTCTAAGAACTCGGGAAGATTTATTTTCAGTTTCTTTTTTTTTCTTTTTTTCATCTGAATCATTGATTTTCATCATCTCGGAGCCAATCTGTGAATGAATGGGCTTGAAAGGATGCGCAGGCTGAATACGCGATAGAGAGACCGCGTGGAGAAGAAAAAAGAAAAGCAGGGGTCCGGCACCTGACACACAGGCCGAGCGGTAAACAGGGAGCTCGCTAAACGTGGAAACAAATTAGCCTCTGAGGCCTGAATGTGGACTTTTAGCACCGAGCAAAGCGGGGACCGGTGGGAGGGGATGAGAGGGGGGGGTGGGTGGGGGGGGTGGTTGGGCTAGCCCGCCTAGCCTTCCGCTGGGAGTTACAACACAGGAAACACAATGGAAACATGCTGTATCTAGATAGGAGCCGTGTAAATAAGATATGAGCGTCTACTGGCTGGCCTGGGAAATGAAAGTTGAAAAAAAAATGGAGGAAAAGAGAACGCGAGGGGGAGGAATGTGCAACAAAATGAGGTGGGTGGGGGGGGGAGCAGGTAGGGAGGGGAAAATGGCAACAAAAAAACCCCCTCAACAACAAGAAAATAATGCACGGGAGCATAAAGGGTAGGAATGAGAGGTGGGGGGGGGGGCGCAAGCGAGGAAATGAACGAGAGAAGAGGGGAGGAGAAGAAGCCCTCGAAGAAAAAGCTATTTAGAAGGGCAGCCGAAATTCCATCGCCGGTTGAAAGTCTCTCTCTCTCTCTCTCTCTCTCAATGCGTGTCTCACATGCCACACAGCCACCACGCCGCTACCGGAGTGGGCGCAGAAGCCACACACACACACACACACACACACACACAAACACACACACACACACACACACACACCTCCTTGACTGACCCCGCCCCCTCCTCCCTCCCCGCTCCTCCTCCTGCATGGCTCGCACGGCACTCGAGGCCCCGCCAAGCGACCGGAGCCGATCCGAGACTTCCCCGCTCATCCTGGCTCCCATTCCAAAGTTTCCCACAAAAGGACAAAAGCAGCGGGTCGTATTCTGCACCGGTCCTCCTCGCAGAGCCACCGAGCCTGTGATTAATTGGTTGCGGAACACACAGGAGGCACGTTCAGTCAAGACAAGGTGCCGTTAATGGGAACGCAGAGGGGGCGCGGCTTTCAAAAGCAGGCCCAATCGGCCACCGGAGGAACAATCGGACCAGGTTGACCTTTGGCCTGTGTAAATCCCACAGGGTTCAAGTCAAGAGGTCAACGCAGGGTCAACACGGTCGATGAGCGAACACATCCGTCTCCGTGGGTGTTTTTGCGTGGGGGTGGGGGGGGTCAGCGCCAGGTAAAGCCTTACCGAGGCACCCAGACGCCAAGCCTGCCTGTGTGTGTGTGTGTGGTGTGTGTGTGTGTGTGTGTGTGTGTGGTGTGTGTGTGCGAGGGTGGGAATGATGACAGACGGGAATGTCATCCACCCTCTTATCGCCGACGTGCCTCTCCATCCAGGGCCCCGACGTGCACGCGGCCCATAAACATGCTCGGTGAGCCATTAACACACAAAGTCCAAACCTGCACATGCCAACGTTCACACAAGCACACAGATACAAGGGGGGTGGGGGTAGGGGGGGAGTTAGCGCGTCGCTAACCAGCACTAACCAAAGCCCAAAGCTCAATGGAGTTGCTCACCCAGCGCATACCCCGAGAAAGTTTCTGACGTCTGCATTAACGGGTCAATAGAGCTCGTGGACTGGTGTCGCTTCCCATCATGCCTCTGTAACTGGCATGTCAGGACGCAGCCAATCAGAACGAGCTGAGACACAGCCCATGGGATTTTTCTTTGCCGCAGTACCTCGAGTAGCCACTGGAAGAAGAAAAAAAAAATGGGCCCACCACCATATTGACAGTCCGGTAATCCAGTTCTTATAATACATCTGTGGCGCTAAGCTAACCCGAGCAGCCGTGTGCCGATTTTGCTACGGACGCCTTGAATCCAACATATGACCTGCTAATTCCACAACACCATGTTTAAAGCCTCTATTGTCAACACACACACACACACACACACACACACACACACACACACACACACACACACACACACACACACACACACACACACACACACACAGTGGCTTTCAAGGTTGCATCAGCTGTTGATGAAACGAGAATTTCCATGCTAATGCTAATGCAAGCACGCAGTGAGGGAGCGCCATACGTCGGAGTTTCCACCGCGGCCCAGGCAGACCTTGGACTTAATTGTGCTTATTTCAGCAGCCCACTGGTGCAAAGAGGAATTCATTAGGAGAGAAAGAAAGAAAGAAAGAAAGAAAGAAAGAAAGAAAGAAAGAAAGAAAGAATGTGACAGGAGACATCACAGCGCTGCATTCCCTGCTGTTATTACTGCCAAATGGACGAGAGAGGGGCAGCTGGTATTAAAAATCATGAAACAAAACTGGGGGAGGGAGGAGGAGAGAGAGAGAGAGAGAGAGAGAGAGAGAGAGAGAGAGAGAGAGAGAGAGGTTTTTAACGGGGCCTGGTCGTGGTGGATTCAGATTCTTGGGCCGAGGGGACGGAGCCGGCGCTCTGGTGCAGCGGATTCCCAGACAGCCGGGCCGGGCCGAGCAGCACCGCTGACGCACAACCAGGCAGCCGCAGCCTGGGACGGCCGACAAGTCGGGCGGGAGGGAGGGAGAGACTCAGGGAGGGAGGGGGACTGGCTGCAGACCGGAGGCTGGAGAGCGCACGTCGCAACTTAATCACTTCAGCTGGTTTATTTTAACAAGCGGGCCGTGTCGAAGTCGTGCGCCGGGTGCTTTTTATTTTATTGTAATGTTTCAATTTCACATACGGGAGGGTGGGAGGGAGGCAGGCCGGCTGGTCCAGTCAGGTGGACGCTGGTACGGACCCAGACCCCTCCTCCCCACCTCGATGGAAGGACGGGGTCTCGTGGCGCAGCGTCCCAGATGTGGAAAGCAGGAGGTTGGTTCTGGAAGCGCGACGTGGGCACGGGGTCCGCGGCAGCGGTCTGCGGTGGAAACAGTATCTGGACGGGCGCGCGTGCGTCTGAGACGACCGACGGAAAACATTCTGAAGCTTGCTAAAAGAATCAGCGGCCCCGCTCGGTTATTGGGTTCGCTTGGCTGGCGAAGACCCGGCGCTGCAGGGACGGACCGCGCAGCCTCGCTGTCTAGAACCGGGCCGCAGACTTTCTCACCCCTGATGTCGCGAGCGGCTCGGATTTACGACCGTCGAGTGGGGGAGGAGGGGGGGTGGGGGGGGCAGCGACGCACAGCGTCTGCCGACAGCGAGCGCTTTGGTCGAGAACTCCGCCCTTTGGTTGAGTTTGTGCAGTGAAACTATCGGAGGGATGAAAGCGACCGTCACGTGCGCACGTGTGGGATTTACTGCGATGCTCAGCGGTGGCAGGTAGTGTTCAGTCAGAGGTTCTCAAAGTTTCTCCGTCACGCCCCACCTTGGAGGAAGAAGCGGTCCCATGTCTCTCGGACAAGGTCGACCTTTGACCCCATAGACTCGCATGGCGTTAGGGTTAGCGATAAGGCTGGAATTAGGGTTAGGGTTCGGGTTACTGCTGGAATTAGGGTTCGGGCTTCAACTCTTCTACTCAAAGTAAAAGTAAGAAAGTAAAGGTTCGGAAATTTACCGAAGCAAAAAGTACAAATAATGTCTTCATACATTTGTCGTTAATTCTGTAAAAAATGAAAAAAGTTGAACTGACCGTACATCTTACCAGACAGATACCTGAAAAATCTACCCAAGTACAGTAACCAAGTACTTGCACTTCGCTACTTAACACCGAAGCTAAACAGAAAGAGCTCCGAGCCACCTGGTCTGATTGAACAGCTTAGACCTCAGATGATCAAATAAAACCCATCGGATCACATCAGCCCGCTGCACTGAGGGACGCAGCAGTCGCGCCGTCTCTCCGTCCTCGGACTCGAGACCGGATCGTGCCGCCCTCCACCTCTCCGGTACACAGCCAGAGTGAGGAGACGGCAGCTTCACCCAGAAGACTCATCTTTTCACACGGATGCGACTCCCGCTCTCCTCTTTGGACGGCAATTTGTTTACACGAGCGCCAGGCTGAGCCGCGTTTCCATGGCGACGCGGGCCTCGGGACCGTCACATGGCTCGGGGAGGACCTGAGGCACCTCGCCCTGGAGCTCCGCCTCCTAACCCGCCGCTCACACCTCCCAGCCTCCATCTTTCGGTCAGCTTCCTTTTGGATGAGGCATAGGAGTCGAGCTCTGGCCCGCGGGCCAAATTTGGGCCACGTTGTAATTATGCTTGGCCCACAAGGCAAAATCACTGCTGGAGCTGGAACGCCGGTATTATACATCATATATATAGCGCTAATACTACAAGTCCCAGAATGCTCTGCTCAATCAGGACAGGACGTTCATGGAAGGATGTTATTATTATTACCTAATAGGTTTATAGTTGTTATTATATTTTTAAATCTATCATTCGCCTGTGGAAAAGGGTTACTGTTGAAATTCAAATCAGAAGGATGCAAATAAAAATGATTTTTATTCACGTTTTATTTATTTTGAGGAGTTTCTTTTATATTGAAATTCAATGTGCAAAATGAAGCCATTTATTGTGTAGTATTCAGCTTTGCTTGTTCCGTCTTCAGGTTGAAGCAAAAACTTGTTTGGGTCCATACAAAAAGGTTCACTGTTCTGCCCGGAGGAAGATTATTTTCAATAAATATCAACGTCCGAGTTTGAAATTTCAGGCCCACTGTGCATTTGAGTTTGACGCCCCTGCTTTGCGGTCACGTCACACGTTTCCTGGGTATTTGAACGAATTTTGTCTCACTCTCTTAAGAACCCGTGAGGCACTGTGAGGCATCCGGAAAAACACGTTGGCGTTGGCACACAAAAAAAAGGTGATGTTTGTATTATGTTTTTTTTTTTGTATTTGGTGGCAGGCATCTGGGCTCAATCTCAATGGACGTTGAAAATAAATTTTAAAAAATGAGAGAATAAAGCGGCGCGCAAACACTAACTAAACAGACGAGAGAGGACGAGAACCGCCCACACGAACACAAACATCCCACACAGATATAAAAAAGACGATGCGGGCCCTCAGCCACCGCGCAGACCTCGGGCTCCGCCTGATAGCGTCTCGCGGATGACATGCGAGATTAACGTTTGCCGTCTTAAATTCTCGCACCTTTTGCGAGCGAAAAAAAAAAAAAAAAGATATTCCGACGTCGACGGCGGCTCCTCCGGAAGCTCTTTGAAAACGACTTCTAACCAAAACAAAAGGAAATGGCAGTTGAGGTAAAGTAAAGCACACGGCATCGCAAAAAAAAAAAAAAAGAAAAGTCATGTGCGTACGTGCCACCGGTGTGTTCTTGCACAAACAGGCTGAACGTTACTCCACCTTTGTAAGTGGAGCAGATTCCTCCCTGGCAAACGCCTTATTGACACACAAACAACAGCCGTTGGAAAAAATGTTTCCCCTCGCTTCGCGAGGCCGCTTTTTACTGCAGTCGGCGGCGGCGGCGGCGGCGGCGGCGGCGGCGGCGGCGGCGGCGGCGGCCCGCACGTCCTGCCGAGATTCCTGGGAGCTCGCGCAATTCCAAGTCAAACGAACAGGTACAAAAAAACAAAACAACAACAACAACAAGCGGGGATGACCGGCCTGCTTGTTAGCTCCCCGTTTCATTGACATTCTGTTGGGGTTTTTTTTGTGTTTTTTTTTAAAAGAAGGCGGGTGCGAGCAGGAGAGAGTGGCTGACGCACAGACCTAATTAAGATTCTCCAGAGCGTGAAAAAAATTAACCTGAGTTATGAGCGTGCTCGTGCGCACACACACACACACACACACACACACACACACACACACACACACACACACACACACACACACACACACACACACACACACACACACACACACACACACCAATCTATCTGCAAACTGGGCGGAGCGGAGAGGGATGACATTCACACAATAACAGTCATGACTGTCATGAACAATCAGTAATTTCCAAGGCCGGAGAGACTAAATGGTCGGAGCTAATGACGCTAGCAGGGAACAACGGAGGCAACCGAGCCACAAAGAAACAGAGACCTACTTACTGCTCTGCTTGGAGGAAAAAACAGATGCGGTTGATAGTGTTTGTGATATAGGTCACAAATATATATACATATATATATATACACAGGTCCTACTCGAAAAATGAGAATATCAAGTAAAAGTCATTTTATTTGGCCCATTTAACATAAAAGATGAAACCAACAAATTTTATTGAGCCATTCCACGCAAAAATATATATGTACATATCTATATATATATATATATATAGATATATATATACATACACACACATGTCTATATACATATATATATATATATATACATATCTATATATATATATATATATATACACGTACATATACGTATATATATACATACATATACACATACACATACATATATGTATATATATATATATATATACATACATATACACATACACATACATATATGTATATATATACATATACGTATATATATATATACATACATATATATATATACATAATATACATGATACATATACACATATAAATATTCAAATACATACATATACAAGCCCACACATCCGCACACACACACATATAAAGTGTCCACCTCATCATTCAGATTTGGGGCAGCGGAGTGATAAAGTGACACATGAAAAACAATGTGCCTAACAAGGAGCGCTGGATAAACAGGCGACGAGGCGCAGATCACACACACACTAATGACACGGCGGAGTGCAACATATGCCAGGCATCACCGTGTCCGTGGGGACGCGAGGCTTATGGTAACAGGATAGTGGCGAGGACGAGGACGCAGTGGTGGCGGAGGTGGGGGACGGCGGCGGCGGCGGCAGCGTGGTGTTTGTTTGTTTGTTTGTTTTTTGGCAGGAGGGGTGCTTAAGTTTTTCATTCACCCGTCCCCCTCGGCATAAAGCCCTGAAGGGAGACGGGGGTGGGAGGGGTGAGAAGGAGATGGGATAAGGGGGTCAAAGGGAGGAGGAGGAGGAGGAGGAGACTAAATGAATGGGAGATGCGTGCGTGTGTGTGTGTGTGTGTATATATATATATATGTATACGTTTATGTGTGTGTGTCTGTGTGTGTGACGGAAGTAGGATGCATGAACTTGACCCCCCCCCCCACCCCTTGCCCATTCCCCGTCCCCAACCCCCCATCACGGACTGGAGGGCCGAAGCAGGAAGGAGGGTAATGAAGTGCAAACATGCTTTGTCATGCCAGGCTAAAGCCATAGGATTAGAATTCTATAATTAGAGGACGGGGCACCATAATACTAACCTTCCTTTCAGCACCATGAGCCACTGACTCCAAATTACACGAGCCGAGGTCCCGACAGCAGATGCCGAGATGGGGGGGGGGGGCAGCTGCCCAAGTCCACCACGCCGGGGAACGTTTTGATATTATTTTTATTATTATTTCAAAGTGGAGTGGGCAGAATATCACCATTATCCTGTGATGGGTATATGACAATGTATTTTTGATGTCGGGGAGGAGGTTGTGAGGTCTGCTGCTGCTGCTGCTGCTGCTGCTGCTGCTGCTGCTGCTTTCCGAAGCCCGCATGCATATTTCATCCGGTTCATTTGCAGGGGTTGGCCGGGTTTCTGTGATGTATTATTACACACACACACACACACACACACACACACACACACACACACACACACACACACACACACACACACACACACACAGAGCTTGTTTCCGCTGCGAGTCGGGGTGATGGACGCGTCCAGCAGGTACGGCGGCCGGCGGTCAGCGAGGGGCTTTTATGACGGGGCTGGAGGGTGAGGAAGGGGGAGGGAGGAGGGGGGGGGGCAGGATAGGATAGGATAGGATGGGGAAGGAAGGGTGGACCGCCCGATAACGCCCTCCCTGCGTGGCGTATGAATATTTATCTGCGGAGGCTGGCGTCGGAAACAGATGAGGCCGCATGGGAGCGGGAGCGAGCCATCATCCATCTCACTCTCCCTGCTCCCTGCTTCACTCTTTACTTTCACCCGTCCCCTTCCCTTCCCTTCCCTCTCTCTCTCTCTCTCTCTTGCAATCACCATTTCAATGCCTCTCTCTCTCTCTCTCTCTCTCTCTCTCCTCCTTTGCATTTCCACCCACTTTTTCCCTGCAGGCTTCCCCTCTTGTTTCTTGATATCACCCCATCTATTGCTCTTCCCCTTAAAAAAGGCATAAAAAAAAGAAGCCACCCTCCCATCTTTCCCTCCCTCCCTCCCATCAGCATCGCTCCGTCTCTCTCTGTCTCTGCAGCCCTGATGCATGGAAAGCGATGGATGGCAGGGGTGGAGGAGAGGAGGAGGAGGAACAGGAGGAGGAGGAGGAGGAGGAGGATGGCGGTGGGGGGGAGGAAAAAGCGTGTGATTAATGTCTTTGAGAAAAAGATAAATAATCACAGGAGACTGGGGGCTGGTAGTTGGCCTTAGGGGAGTAAATATGGAGAGTTTTATGGCTGCTCACTGGGGAGGAGGAGGAGGAGGAGATGAGAAGGGGGGGAGGGGGGGAGAGGAATACGGCGACAGCAGATCCATTCAAGTATATTAGCTGCTCCCCCACTCCCCCCCCGCCCCCCACTCCCTCATCCCCGAGCACACGCGCCCGCGCGCACACAATAACCTCTGCATCTATTCCGTCGCTCCGCTGTCTTTCATCATCAGCACCGAGTCCCGTCCCACTGACAGCACACACACACACACACACACACACACACACACACACACACACACACACACACACACACGCACACACGCACACACGCACACACGCACACACACACACGCACACGCGCAGAGGCAGCGGCAACAAAGCCGGTGCGCACGCTTGTGTGCGCACACAAACACACCCTCGCCGCAGCCACCATCCCCTTTATTTATTTATTTTTGATTTTTTTCTTTTCCAGGCCATACCCACTGTATGCACGCGTTTGATGGGCCCGATACAAGCGCCGTGTGTGATGTGGCTGACAGTCTGCACCCCGCCCCCACACACCCACCCACACCCCTCCCTCCCATGCTGCCCTGCTTTTAAGCCCCTGATTCTCCAGTGGCCGCCTGTCCCCCGGAGAAGATTGCATCTTTTATTTATCGTCCTTTTTTTTTTTTCCTCCTCCTCCTTCCGTGGCCTTTATCTACAGGAGCTTTTTTTCTTTCTTTCTTTCAAAAAAAAAATATGTGGCAAAAATTGCAATCAGCATAACGCGCTCTCCTCCTCCTCCTCCTCCTCTTCCTGCTCCTCCTCCTCCTGCTGCTGCTGCTGCGTGCTCGCCTGTCATCCTCCACTCTGGGCGAGCACGCGGGATGAGAGTGACAGGCCGTGCAGACGCAAGACGCACACATGGACGCACAGATGCACGCTCGACACCCCTCCCCTCCCTCTGTTTATCACACTCCTGCACTCTTTTCTCTCTCTCTCTCTCTCTCTCTCTCTCTCTCTCTCTCTCTCTCTCTCGCTCTCTCTCTCGCTCTCTCTCTCTCTCTCTCTCTCTCTCTCTCTCTCACACACACACACACACACACACACACACACACGTGTGCTGCTGAGGGAAAATGACCCCGTTACCCCCTTTTGTCACTTCTTCCTCTTCTTCTCTCTCTCTCTCTCTCTCTCTTCTCCCCCCCTTACGCTCGCGCACACATCTCCTCCCCTCACCGGGCCACAACACACACCCCCCCCGCCGAACGCCGCCACCTCCCCCAACGAGAGAGCGAGCACATAAATGAGTCTAATGCTGGGGAATCTGGTAAACACGCCAGCGAAGGGAGAAGGGAGGGAGAGCTGCCTGCCCGTCTGCCTGCTCCATGGCTACTATTGTGCACTGCACATTCTCCCCGAGCCCACAAGAGCCGAAGCCATCGCCGTGCTCTGGATTCTTTTGGTGGGGGTGGGTGGGTGGGACAGGAGGCGGGGGCGAACAAGCCAAGAAGTGAAGGGGAGAGGGACGGGAGGAGGAGAGAGGTAGGGCGAGGAAGAAGATCATGCATAAAATCTTGTTTGCTGAACGCACGGAGGTTGGGATGAACTGGGGGTGGTGGTGGGGCGAGTGGAGGGAGGGAGGGGGGGGCGACCGGGAGAGGTGGGGGTAGGTGGGTTTGGGGGGGGGGGGGGGGGGGGTTAATGGGATTAGAATCCTGAACCGTTTCCAAGGGTGGGGAGCCGGATTGACAGCTGAATCTATTGCACTGACGACTGCAGTGAAATATTGTGGCTCTTGTAAAGGCAGCCAGTCAGCCAGTCAGCCAGCCAGTCAGCCAGCCAGCCAGGCAGGGAGTTGCTGAGCCTACAGCACCTCTGTTTACCCAAAGCTTTTATCACAAATACTAGAACAAAGACACAAAAAAATACAGATCTCTGCCTTTCCCATCCCTGTTTTTCCCCTCCACTGCCTGGGCTTTCACTGCACACCAGGAAGGGGAAAAAAAACTCAAAGCTAGAGCTCGTCTCACAAAGGTGTTTGGCAAACAAAATAGAAGCACTGTGGCTTTAAATCGCCGTCCCTCCCTCCCACCCTTTCTAAATATCGTCTATTTAGCCAGCAGTGAAAAGATATAGGGGGCTTTTGTCTGTGTGCCCATTGGTGGGGGCATGGAGAGCTGGAAAGACATAAAAATAGGAACAAAGTGCTCAGCTTCCAATTGGGATGGCTCTCGGCAATTCAATGCGCGCGGCTCAGTGGGAAAAAAACAAGCAGAAGTGGGCTACTATGACGGGCTCGTCTGAAAATAGGCTATTCTCACACGTCTATAGGGTAAAGTGGTGCGGAGAGAGCCGACATTTAAATACACACAAACACGCACACAGCCGCTGAAGGACAACACGAGCCCTTTAAAAGTCTGGCACCAAACCAAAGAGAGGAAGGCAAAAAAAAAAAAAAAAAAAAAAAAAAGGCAAACGGTGCGAGTTCGAGGTTTTGTTTGTGTTTTGTTTTTTTTTGGTTTTGTTTTGTGTTGGGTTTTTTTTTTTTTTTTTTTTTTTTTCCTTCTTCCGGGGGTTTCGACGCGCACTCACCGACTTGCAGTACGTTGTCCACCCAGCCGCCCTCCAGCAGAGTGACACCCCGGAGGAAAGGCAGCTGCGTCTCGTCATTATTGTCCCCGCTAGCTCCGCTCTCCTCCCCGCCGGCGTTGAAGGAGGAATACATGCAGATCTCCTTCTCGCTTCTCGGGAACGACCAGTATACGATCCTCCGCTGGACGGGCTCCGGGATCCGCTCGAACCTCTCCTCCACCCGCTGGAAGGGCCACTTCTCCGCGACTCTGCGCGCCGCGATGTCGAGCAGCGACTCGGGGTTGTGCGTTTTCCCGTTGCCCGACCCTCCCGGAGCGGAGCCCGCGCCGCCGCCGCCGCCGCCGCCGCCGCACAGGACTCCTCCAGCCCGCTGGCCCTGCCTGCACGCCGGGTTGTAGCCGGGCCTGCAGCAGAGCCGTTTGGCTGGGGGCTGCTGGACTCGCTCGGCCATGATCGAACCGCTTCCAACCTGAAGCGCAGCTCCTCTCCTATCATATAAACGGGATAAGGAAGAGAAAAGGGGCAATCTCGCAGCGATTGTTTGCCGTACATGGAGCGGCTGCCCTTATTTGGCAGTCGGTGGGCGGCGCCTGCGAGTTCCGTGAAGTCCTTTGTGTTGTCAAAGTAACCGCGGTGGGCGGGGCCCTGGAGCCGCGCCAGCGCACGAGTGGCGCTATAAAAGGAACTGGAGGCGGAATTCCCGAACGTCGGCAAATCCTTTGTGAAGCCTTTCGGGAGCGTTGAGGGCGGAGCCCCGGCGGCCGATGAACCTTTGAAGTTCCCCTCTTATTTGAGTTTAAAGGCGGGGACTTAATCCAGGGGCGGTCTCGCAGGTTCCCACAGGGGCAAGAGGGGGCAAGAAACTGACTTTTCTTTTCCTTTGGAGCCCGCGTTAGCACCGCGGGCCCCGGCTTGTGCGCTAACAACGCGCGGCTTGTTTTTCAAGTCAAAGGACTCGGCTGTCAGAGACGGGGAGGGCGTGGGAGAGAATCATAAATATATAGATGGAGACACGCTAGACATTTTGGTCAGCTGTGTGGTATTTCATACTGGGGTTGCAGCTTGGAGATGGCAAATCTTCAGCACAGTGACGTGAGCAATAGTAGTAATAATAATAGTAATAATGAAAAAAGATGTCTCGCACAAGCTTGCACATACCACGCCTATGTGCAATATTTAACATATCATTGTTCCACAGATGTTACACAGGAGAGTACTCTGTTAAAAAAAAAAAAAAAAAAAAGTATGCAAAAGCTGTATACTTTTTTTTTTTTTTTTTAGGAGGAGAACCTATGATGTCATGAGTATAATTTGGGGAGAGAATGCAATAGTGGGGGCGGCACAGCGATGCAGTGGTTAGCACTGCCGCCTCACAGCAAGAAGGTTTCGGGATCGATTCCGGCCCTGGGACCTTTCTGTGTGGAGTTTGCTTGTTCTGTGTCTGCGTGGGTTCTCTCCAGGTTCTCCGGCTTCCTCCCACAGTCCAAAAACATGCATTTGAGGTGAAATATGAACTCTGAATTGTCCGTACGTGTGTCTGTGAGGGTATGTATTCTATGTGGCCCTGCGATGAACTGGCAACTTGTCCAGGGTGTCACCCTACCTTCGCCCTATGACAGCTGGGGAGAGGCTCCAGCAGACCCCCGCAGCCCTGAGTTCAGGAAGAAGCAGTAATTGAAAATGGATGGATGGAATGCTATAGTTTTAAATATACATAAACTGTGCTGAAAGCTGCCAGTGTCAGGATAAAATATATACGCATTGTACCTTTAGCTTTAGGCTCTCTCCACCTCCAACTTATAAAGCAGAAACAAATGATAATTTAAAAAAAAAAAACTATTCCTTGGTTTTGAGGCCAACACCTAGTGGTGTTTCCTGTAACCATAATGACACACACACACACACACCACCAGAGTTGGGGATCTATAAACTGTGGCGTGATCATTTTATAGTTCTCCTTCCTGTCTGTGTTACTTCCATCGCTGCGTCATGAGAAGGGAGGCCTCATCTGAAGGATGTGGGAGTGAAATAGTCATCAGGGGATTTAGGGTGCAACTTCATCACCTACCTCATGGCTTCCCCTCGCTGGTGGGAACATATGTGTACTGTTAAAACAGGAGGGAGAGTGGGAGAGATGGAGCAAGAGCTAATAATTAGCACTTCACAAAAAACCACAACACACACACACACACACACACACACACACACACACACACACACACACACACACACACACACACACACACACAATTCTTAATTGTCTATAAAGTGTATTCAGAACTGTGCTGGTAAACAGGAATATGTGTTTGCAATTTGTACGCATGTGTTCCCAGCTCCTCCTCTCTTTCCTCTATGAGTCGGGCTAAAAGGCTGGCCTTTGAACTGCTCTGTAAGTGATCCGTGCCGTATGGACAGAGCAGATGTGGCTCAACCTGATTTGGTTTCAATATTTCCCCACAGGAAGTTCACAAAGCCAGCAGGTTCTCCATTGTTATAGTGGTTTTTCGGTCATCAGAGTGCCAGTGGAATATTTTTCTTGTGGAAAGAAAAAAAATGTTTCTACAGCTACATTAATGTTTGCATTATACATATGACCCGGTTTCCTTGTCATCTTGCATTTCTAGACTTGTGCTTCAGGTATCCCTTTCAATCATATCAATAGTTTATTGAAATCATACAGGAGGGCAACTCCACAACCATAACCGTTCAAGGAAGAGATATTTAATTTAATAATGTATTTATAATAAATAACAAATAGCTGAGTGTTTCATTAACCGAAGTAACATAAGTCTGCTTTAATTATGACCATTATATAGCATCTTTTAAAACACAATAGATTTTTATAAAGTTGAAATACTAACGTATACTTTTGCAAACTTCTATACCACATATTGTCATATTATTTTAGCCTCCGGAAATAGAACTATGCCAATGTTCTTGAGGTTTGTACAATGTTTTTAGGGGATACAATTAACAACCTGACAAATATATTTGTGTGCATTTCCAAATAATTGATTACCGTTATTGTTATAATTGTCAATGTTTTCATGAGTTTTGTTTGATGTTTTACATTGCAAAACATTTGATATTCAATAATAATCTAAAATATGTTTGAAATCAATTGTGTTTTTCCATCTAAATTCCGTTGCATTAATACTGCCAGGCTTTCAGTTCACAAGTGATTAGGGTTTTATTAATCCAGATTTGAGACGCATGCTGTTTCACCGTGTAGCTTTAAGAGACTACATTTCCCATGGATCAACAAATGCGTTATAGCCAATCAGAAGCGAGCCTTCAGTAGCGGCCATCCGCTTCCGGCATCCGGGAGGAGCTGGTGTAGCCTGACTCCAGTCGACAGTCACCGTGAACGTAAACAAAAAAATCTGCATTTAGGTAGGTTTTCACAAACTATTTGAGCTTTTTGAGAAACTTTAAGCGTTCTATACGCAATCCACACAAGTTAAATCTGTGGTTACGTCTATTAACGTGGTTGCTACTCTGTGAAGTGACGTGACTGAAAGTTAGGCCGCTATGGATATGATGCAAGTTAGCTGACGTTGCTCGTGTTAACCGATTTTCTTTCGTTCACGCCTCAGAAATAGTAGGTTTCGGTCTTATTTGAGTGGCGGCGGTTTCGTTTTCCTGTCTGTGTCTATACAGCTATAAAATACTGCAAACATTATTGTGAGCTACGAGTCGCGCCTCTGGCTGATGCTAGCTACCGTAAAAGCAGAAATGATACACTGATTGGTTGGAATCGCTGACTTTTAAATGACGTGGTAACATTACAAGGGCAATCGCATTGTATATTATTTTCATTATTTAGTTTGTTGTGGCTGATGTTTTCGTACCAAACATCGCGACTAGTTGTTAAAAAAAATTAGACATTTTCATTTCAGCGTTTTTTTTTTCTTCCTAAACGTGTCAAATTATGCAGGTTTTTCCAGATAAGATTCCGCTCCAATTTGCATAATTGGGTTTTGAATGAGGGATGAAAATTCTCAGTCATGGCAATGGTCTATTTGCAGGTCTTAATATCCTGTCACTTGAATGACTGACAGACATTTAATGTGCCTGTCACATGCTCACATTCGCCACTAACTACTGCTGTACATACCAATGCACGGCTTTAACCCCCTCTGCTGGGGCTTCGTGCACCCCAGTGGAATGAGCGATTCGAGCAGGTGTTAAGTGATTACGGGATTTTATTTTTATTTTTTGTTTGTATAAGTAGTACTCTCAGAAGCTGTTTAAGCGTATTTTTTCTTTCTAACACATGTCAAATTCACCAGACATGATTTCAGACCGTCATACAGGTTTCTAGGCTCACGTCACTGTTAGTATAAATCTTAGTGTCATATTCCTCATAATGACATCTGTGTATGTTGTGGACATTTATCAGAATTGGACCCAAACCTTAAAGTAAATCAAATCAGCTTAATAGTTTGTGTTTGTCGTAAATAGTTACATCTTCCATCAAGATAGATAGATAGATAGATACAGTAGATAGATGGATAGTTCTTTCTTGAGCCCAAATTGGGATCTGACTCTGAGTTTTCTTCTCCCGTCAGAGAAGACCCGATCTCACGTTCGACTGGGCCTGGTTGCTGCTGACAGAAGACAGCATGATTGATGTACGAGCATGGGCGGAGTATGTGGTGGAGTGGGCTGCCAAAGACCCCTACGGTTTCCTCACCACCGTCATACTGGCGCTCACGCCCCTCTTCATTGCCAGCGCGCTGCTGTCCTGGAAACTGGCCAAGATGATTGAGGCACGTGACCGGGAGCAGAAGAAAAAGAAGAAGCGGCAGGAGAACATAGTCAAGGCCAAGAGGACCAAGAAGGACTGAGCCTGCGAGTGCAGGACAAGGGCGGAGCGACGATTGTCCCCGCAGCCCTCCTCACGAAAAGTAATGACACAGTGCCCTTCCTTTGCCCAGCTCTACTGTCAGCACAGGGCCACGACGAATCACGTCTGGGGTAGAAGTAGGGATGCGCACCGTGAGCCACACGGTGCTGAGACGGACAGCCCTGCCTGAGGATGCTGGTTCCGGTAGAGAGCCCAGTCCTCATCTCTGTGATTGTTTTTTTTTTTTTTTAGATGCAAAGACTCACCGATAATATTGTGCAGCTGTCGAAACACCCTCGCATTCCGTTGTTAGCATCTGTGTTATGCTAAAGTGATAATGTAATAATCAACTTTTTTTGTGAGTCACTTACAGAATATTCAAAATACTGCTTTTTAATCAATAAACTTTTCATGGTTGTTAAGAAAATG
This sequence comes from Nelusetta ayraudi, assembly GCF_046127955.1. Taxonomy (NCBI): domain Eukaryota; kingdom Metazoa; phylum Chordata; class Actinopteri; order Tetraodontiformes; family Monacanthidae; genus Nelusetta; species Nelusetta ayraudi. Next base: position 6,814 of record NW_027466368.1, on the reverse strand, counting down.
TAACTTCTTGTGTATGGATTTTTTTTTTCTTGGTTATATTTTTGCATTTCAAATGCTGAACCAAAGTACAGTTTATTAGGTTTTAATAGCACAGTGTGTGACTGATGGTTAGCTTCAATTCTCTTCAATTATATCAGCAATGTCCCACTGCAGGTAAGCTTGAAGTATAGAGATAAAAAATATTGCCACTCTTTTTTTTTTTTTAAAGGAGCTATTATGAACAAACATATTAAATCTTAATATATTGGTTGATCAAAGTCAATCACAAACACTTGATAAATTTGAATCAAAAGCCAGTGCAAGAAAATATATCTAGTGACACAACATTTTGTCTATTGAACGGAGCTTTTTGGCAGAATTTACCCTACACGTCTTAATAGCCCAGAATAAATTGTAATATAGATATTTATAAATATCTATGCTGTATCAAAAAAGACCTTAAGTATTCCATGCAGTGTTCAGACTTCAACGGCTGCTATATGCTTATGCTCATATGCTGATTTAAACAAAACATTTCATTTACATTCTTTTATTTACATTATACAATTCACTCATAATAGAAACGAAGCAATCTTTGTTGTACAATCAAAGACAACTAAAGTACAGCCAAATTTGATTTGATTTATTAATAGACTTCTTAGCTAAGTTAAATAAATGTGTGTGAGAAACAGAATATCAGCGAAAGCGTTCTGCTACGCAATGTCGTCTGGGGAATAAAGTTGTGACGTTGACGCCTCCGTCCTAAGGTTTTCAAAATTGCCTTTGACATTTGAAATTCTCAAGTCCGGAGTGAACGTCCCCCTGGTGGAATTCAGTGCGAGGCAGAATGCAGCGGCCCGGCTGTACGTGGATGTCTCTGTTTACTTCTTGGGATTAGGCATCCAGGATCCGGGCTGGAACGTGTTCCCAGTGCTGGAGGGCTCCTCGCTGATCTCCTGCTTGCCGAAGCTGGTGGAGGCGGCGTGGCCCGTGGCCAGAGTCTTTGCAGGAGTTGCCACCAGACCCTCGGCGTACTCTTTAGCCTGCAGGGCGAGATCTTTGTCCTCGGCCTCCCTGGCCTTCACTTTGATCTGCTGCCTGTAAGACTCGTTCTGCAGCAGCTCCTACACAACACAAACACAGACTATTCATACATCTACTCAAGGCTTCTGCAGGACTCCAAATCGTCATGAAAAGATAGGGGGATACGCATCTGTCATACTTTTCAATGAGAGACTTCACACTATATGCCAGGAAATGTTGACAGGACACTGAATGGCTCAATATCACCTGAGGGGCTTTAATGCAAAGAATGCATTTTCTCTCGCTCAAAAAAAACACATTTTCTTCTTGCAAGGTTCAAAGATGCTGATATTTCAGTGCCAGTGCCAGTGCCAGTGCCAGTGTTTCTCTATATACTCTCCAAAGACCCCACAGCATAAAAATGTGTCCCGGCTGTGATGGTGGCGTGTGAGAGACCTGGGCAATGTTAAGATGGTGGCTGAGTGACAGATTTACATACATTTTAATCGTGATATTCAATATTGGCTCCTATACATAGCTGTTTATATGAAACATGATCTTCAAGTCCCACCTCTATCTCATCTGTCACTGGAAAATGTGTTTATATCCTCTTTGGGTCGAGGTAGGAAGTAACGCAAACACTTTGTTACAGTACTTTAGTATCTGTACTTTATTTTCTAAAATCTTTTTACCCTTACTCCCAACATCTGCACACAAAAATCGCACCGCGGTCGATCCTGATTTAGCGAACACAGAGGTGGATCTACGGAGAGCCCGGCACTCTAAGCAGCCACCCGGACCCCAGGAAACGATCAGAACTCGGCCCCCGCGAGTGGAATCCTCAACCCCTTCCAGCCGCAGCTAGTGGTGCCTGGTGAGCGTTAGCCTCTCCCCCAGCCAGAGAAGCCAAAAAGGAAAAAAGGAATGAAGGACTGGGCAAAATGCTGTTGAGTTGGCAGCGAGTGAAGGACTGAAAAAGGGAGGAATGGGGGAGTCACGCCGTGGCCAAAAAGCCCCATTTTTTAGGATGGAGGGAGGGAGGGGAGGACAAACATACTGAGCTGCTTTTCCAGCCTGTTAATGACAGGATTTAATCCAATCAATTTATGTCAGCTTGGAAGAGGAAGAGAGGGAGCGTGACGAGGGACGGAGGGAGTGGGGAGTGGGGGGGGGCAGCCTTGGCCACATCGACACTGTCCAGCTGTCGACGGCAGCCATTGGACGGACGCGAGGCAGGGAAATAAAAAACTGGAAGAGAATGTGCTGGCAGCGGAGGCCGGGGATGGCAGCGGCGGCCACTGGCAGAGGGGGCGAAGAGGAGCGAGAGGTACAAAGAGCGGCTGGGCGCCGCAGCGCCGAGGGCTTTCCTTATAGAGCCACGTTTCACCGGCCAAATCCTTCCCAGCATTTCTCACATTTTAAAGAGCAATAAACCCACCGAGAGGCGGGTTAGGGGGGTGCTGAGTTTGGGAAGGCAGTGTGGTGGGGGAGCGGGGGGGGGGGGGGGGCGCTGCGCTCCTTCACCGCCGTCGTCTCGCAGGCTGCCAGAAATAAACACGCAAAAGAAGCCGAGACGCCGGCTCTGTGCTGGCGGAGGAAGGGAAGTAAACTAGGACGTGGTGGTGGTGGTGGTGGTGTCGGCGAGCCACCCCTCATTCCCCCCCCCATCCTCCCGCCACCCGCTCGGAGGCTGCCGTCGCCGTTCCAACGACGCTTCGGCTGCTGTTTTATTTTAACACCTGTCCCCCCTAACAAAGTTGCGGGATCCTGCTTGGGAAAAAAAAAAGCGGGAGATGAAACAAATCAAAGCACTTCTCTCTCTCTCTCTCTCTCTCTGTCACCACTTCTTCTTCTTCCTCTTGTTCCCCTGGGTACAACCATCAGCGCAGCGGGGAGCCTGGTGGAGGGAAGAGGGAGGGAGGGAGGGAGGGAGGGAGGGGCGGCAGTGCTGACGTACCTGGATGGAGGGGGGCTCCTTCCGTCTCCCTCGGATCCAAGCTGGAAGGAAGGAGAGAGGGAAAGAGTCAAGTCACGGCTGCGCCAAGGTGGAGAGGTGGGGGTGGGGTGGGGATAAGAAAAAAAACTGGGACCACGGGCTCTCCCCCCCGCGGCCAAGCTCGCGGTGCGATGACGGCTCTCGGGGCTTCTTGGTGGGAGATGCAGGGAAGGTGACACTGAAGTCCCGCACATTAGAAAGTCTAAACAGCTCTTTGAGGGGAGGCGGCGCAGGGCCTCAGAGCTCCTCCCCTCTGAAAGTCCACTGAGTCCTTCTGTGTTGGAGCCTCAGTCTGCCTGTCTGTCTGTCTGTCTGTCCACCTGTATATCTGTCTGCCTGCCTGCCTGTCTGCCTGTCCACCTGCCTGTCTGACCACCTAACTGTCTGTCTGTCTGCCTGTCTGTCCACGTGTCTGTCTGTCTGTCTGTCCTTCTTCTCGTAGCTCCCACTCTGCCCCAGCCGGCCGTGCAGCGGTGCTGGCGAGGTAAAAGGGGAGGGGGTGGGGACGCAGAGAAGATTCTCCAACTCTTCCCCCAGCGAGCGCGAGGGATTCTGGGCCTCTTTTATCCCCCTTCTCTTATTTGCATGCTGATGAAAATGCATGAGGGATGGAGCGAAGCGGGATGATGGGCTTAAGGTGGATAAAGCCCGTCTGAGACACAGGGAACAGTGTGTAGCCGCTTGTTGGAGGTTCCTGTAGAACAACCGGCTGAGCGTCTCTTTTCACATAACTCGCGTCTCTTTTTCCTCTCCGATCCCCATCTCAAAAAAAACGAAAAAAGGAACATAAAACAGCAGGAATCAATGGATTGGCTAATGCCCCCGATAGATGCTGCCGTGCGACTGGTGATGCCTTTTCATCGGGCCGGGCGGCTCCCGCTCCTCTGCTGCGACAGTGACGCTGATTATCTGGGACTACGACGCCTGCACGCCGGACTCACCGTCCCACTCGATCGGCAGGCTGCCTTCCATATATTCGTATTCTGTAGGATTGGCTGCCTCCACTAGCCGCTTGGCACGGACGAGCCTCCCTGGGAAAACAAACAGACAAACAGACAAACAAACAAACAAACAGACAAAAATGAGAGCCGGCGTGAGGAGTGCGCGAGTGAGACGGGGACACTCGGCGATGGATGCGCCCGGAACGTCGGGGGGGCGCGCAAAACAAATTCCCCGCCTCCTTGCCCTGTGCGTACACACACACACACACACACACAGACAGACAGACAGACAGACAGACAGAGGGATGACAGCTCGGTGACAGGCCACGGATGATTACCTCGTGGCCCTCGGGCCCTTCGCCTCAGATCTCCACGAGTGGCTCCAAATCTGGGCTAAGCCTTTATGCAAATGCGGCTTCCTGTAACCCCCCCCCGACCCTCCCTCAACCAACCAACCAGGGGCCCCCGTGCTGGCGGGCCTGCCGTCCAATCGCAGCGCTCCGGCTAACAATGCCCTCCAAAATCAACATCAAGCCTTCCGCCGGAGACAAAAGAGGTCAGATATCAGAGGGAACAGGAGAGACGGAGGGGCTGCGCGGAATATTAAGCACCGACACCCCCCCCCCCCACCCGCCCACCCCCGCACCCCCCAATATGTATACAGCGCGACGCTCGCTAGCAGCAAGGCCACCTCCAATTATTTTTTCGGCCGAATGTGCTGATTGGACAACTTCGGCTTTGCCACGCGGTGACATGGAGACGACGGCTGGAAGGTGGTGGCGGGGGGGACGGGCGGGTGAGGTGGTGATAGGGGGGTGAGAGAGAAAGAGAAGACGCGGCTGAACGGGGGGAGAAAAAGGAGCGAGACAATTAAAAGCCGAGCCGGTGGCGGCGACGCTACGGGGCGTTGCGCTGCCGCCGCTAATGACGGGAGCTCGAGAGCCGCCGCCTTTCAACGGACGGCCGTACGCCCGCTCCTGTCCCTCGGATGGAAGGAAGGCTGGGGGAGTGTGTGTGGGGAGGGTGGGGGGGGTGGAAGAAATAGAGGATGAGGCAAGGAGGGAGCAAGTCACTGGCAAGGGGAGAGGAAGACAGAGTGACGGCGAGCTCGGAGGAAAGAAACGGATGGGCGGGGAGGAGGGGGAGGAGGGGGAGGAAGAAGAAGAGGGGGAGGAGACAAGAGAGAAAAACCAACAACAACACAAGCGGGCGAGTGCGCCGCTCCGAAAGGCAGACAAATGCGTCAGGATTCCATCAGCGTGGCTCCGCAGACGGCTGGACGAGGACAAATGGAGCGGCGCACCGGCGTCCCAGACTGATGGTCCTCACGTCGACTTCAGCCAGAACGGATCGCTGTGAGCGCAGAGGGATGAGTGATGGCGCTCCGAGAGGGCGTGGAAGAGCGCGTTAGTGTGTGTGTGTGCGAGGCGTGGGGAGTTTCTTGCTCCCTGGTTAAACCGCAAAACAAATTCAGGCTCGGTGGAGGAGGAAAAAGGTTTTTTTTTCCAACAGCCAAACTGCGGACGTGATGCCGTTGCGAGCGTGACTGCCGTGCCGTGTTTCACCCGTCCCCTAATCGGGTCAGCTAATTAGGCTACTATTGCTTCGGCTCCCACAAGGTTGTCACTGTAGGGCCTCACAGGCTCCTTCCTGCCGCTGCCTCGGATTTCTGATACCCAGGTCTGACAGAGGATGCAGCTTTTTCTCACCGGAGAGTCTTAATGCTGATTGTCTGGCTTGAAACCCCCACCTCTCCCCGCAGACTGCTGATATTTACACGCACAACAATGACGGGATCTTTTTTCATCGCCGTCCTACCCCCCCCCCCCCCCCCCAACCCTCCCCCATCGCACCAGCGCACCGTAATGACATCGGTCTCTGAGCTGAGGGCCTCAATATGCCTCAAGTCCAAGTCACTTGGAATCTGAGCTACGTGGGACGTGCCCTACAAAACTAACTGACATGCTGTGGGTGCGACAAGGTCTGAAGCCTTCTGGGCTGTAGCGACAGTATGATCAGTCATGATGCATTTAAACGTTCCGAGAGGATCCCTGTAACATTTGTACATTTGTTTTACAAATATAAATTACAATTGCGCCCAATTTGGAAAATTGAGCGCAAAATCGGGAATCGGGAAAAAAAACATTTGTTATCCGTTTTTGGTTGTCGAAACACATATTGAGAAAAAAACAAGGCGTGATTTCGTGTTTTGGGCTTTGGTTTTATTTAAAAAAAAAAAAAAATGAATGAACGAATGATACACAGAATCGAGAGAAGCGGCTCTAATGGAAAACCCAGGCGGTGGGTGCAAAAAACCCAAAACCCCAACCCACTGTTGGCACACAGAAGGCTGCGTTCTCTTGACAATACCAAACAGATGCATTTAGCAGGTATGCTAATTTTATGCAGGTTGCCTCCGTATTTGCATGGGGTGTAGGTGGACGAAGACGAAACAATACGCACAGATGCGACGCGACGCCCGATGCATTTAACCGCGGAGAACGTCTGACTGATAGGCAAGGAAAGCGTGCACTTCTTCCCGCGTCTATCGTCCCCATGCACCACAAGGTTGCACCGCCGCCGCCGCCGCCGCCAGCGCCCCCGCCTGGCGCTCTCCAACGTGGCTCTTGTCTTGTCGCTTTTGCGGCGCGACTAAATCTCCGCCGCTTTATCCTTGGATTTGAATAACAAATACACTGCGTACATATATTTGTGAAATACAGCTGATCCTCCCGCCGAGCGAGCGCTGGGAGGAGGCTCGTCTATCCGGCCGGCTTCTATCTGCCGCTCCTGGTAATCTCTCCGATGTGGGGCGACTGCGGGAGAACACACGTAAGCCGGGGGAAGATTTCCGTCGCCATGTGACAAACGTTGA
>NW_027466367.1:0-19281 GCF_046127955.1 Nelusetta ayraudi | reverse complement strand
TATGTTTTTTTTTTTTTTTTTGAGCCTCACATTATTAACGGAGCCGTGATCATAATCGCCCAGTCCCTCTTTTCAACCTGCCCCAGTCAGCTGATTGGTTTCACCCCCGCTGCTGTAATTTCACCTCCTTCCTGTCCTGTCCAGTCAGGGGCGGCAACTCGATACGTCTCAGGCCGTCCCATCATCCCCTCTGTCCGTCCGTCCGTCCGTCCTCCCGCTGGAGGATGATCTGATTCGCCCTCGTTCCTCGTTCCTTCCTCCGTGTCCGCTCGAACTCCCTCATCAGCGTTTCAGCTTCCCCAGGCTGAATCCATCCTGGTCCCCCTGCCGGGCCGAGTGGAGCCGAGGACGAGGACGAGGACGAGGTCTCGGCAGAGTTCGGCGGCTCTCGGCTCGCTAACGAGGGAGAGTCGTGACTGATCCAGTTACTGTCTGATATATATATATATATTTATTTATTTAAAAAAAAAACACTGTCTAATTCCAGATATTTTAGCGCTGCCAGATATCTCATACTTTTTGCTGTGAAATCCTTCTTTCAGTCAGCCAGGACACAGTTTAATACAGTCAATATTTTTGAATAATAATAATAGTAACGGGTCATAGTCCGGTTGCAACGATACTGTGTGGAGTAAAACAGCCAACAGGTAACTGTCAGGAAGAAACAAACCCCGCTGACGTGAAAGAAACAAAGCTGTGATTCAGAGCTGCTTCGTTTTCCTCCACAGCTCCGCTCTCCCTCCCCCCCCCTGCTCCCCGCTAACCTCTCGCTCCAGCCACCTACCCCCCCCCCCCTCCCCCGCCTGTCTGTCTTTAGGGGATGTGGTCGCCAGCAGCAGCCAGACACACAGAGAGAGGGAGGGAGGGAGGGAGGAAGGGGAGGAGGGGGCACAGTGATGTAATGTAGGAGCTCAGCATCAGAGGGGCTGACCAATCAGGACGAAGCAAAGCTAGTGGGAGAGAGGGAGGGAGGGAGGAGGGGAGGGGAGAGGAGGCGAGGCGAGGCGTAGCCTCTGAGCGTCAGGTCGGAGGAGGAAGCCGGAGTGGAAATCCAGGCAGGAAAAGAGACGAAGGAGGAGAGCGAGGACACAGTGATCTCTGGAAAGAGGAGGAGGAGGAGGAGGAGGAGGAGGAGGAGGAGGAGGAGGAGGAGAGACGAGGGAGCCGAGGACGGAGGGAACAATTCCCCAAAGCGCTTTTGGCCATTTGCACGGCTGCAGCCTCCCGACCGTCCGTCCGTCCGTCTGTCCGTCCGTCTGACCTGAAGCCGAGCATCTTTATCACCTTCTGTGTGTGTGTGTCTGTGTGTTTCCGTGGTGACCGTCTGTCTCTGTGTCTCTGTGTGTCTGCGTGTCTGTGTGTGTTCTCTTTCTCCTCTTCCTCTTCTTCCTCTTCTTCGGCAAATATGATGAGACAGACACCTGCACCCCGGAAGGTACACAACTCCTGTCATTGTCATGCCTGAAGAGAGTGTTGCTGTGTGATGATGATGATGATGATGATGATGATGATGATGATGATGTCTGAAGTTCATCTGCAGCTTCCTTCCTTCCTTCCTTCCTCCCATCATCACCATTTTTTTCCAACTCCCAGGGCAGTTCTGTTGTCACCTCCACGTGTGTTTTGCGGTACTTTGTTGTGCGTTTCTCCAGAGCCCAGTTGCGTTGACGCTGTTCCTCGTCCAGGCGGAGCTTCTTGTCACACGCTCAATTTTTTTTTTTTTTTTTTTCCTCCCTGGAAGTAGTTGGCGGCGTTGAAACGTTGCCAGGGACATTTCATTTTTTTTTTTTTTTTTTTTTTTGATTGGCTCTGATTGGCTCCGCCTCTGATCCCGAAAACAACCATCACGAGTCGGAACGGCCAGGACGAGCAGAAGAAGAAGAAGAAGATCCACCTGTTGTGACGGGAACAAAACATCACTTCAAGTTTTTAGCCTCGTGAGAAAAATGAGACTTTTTTTCCTCGTGGATTTGGACCAATCAGAGGTCCGCTGGTGGCTTCCTGTCGCCGTCCCCGCCTTGGGGCTGACTGACAGGAAGGAGCCCAGTTTGATAGTGAAGATCTCAACTTCACACCACCGTTCACGCTTCAGATCAGCTGTTGCCGGAGCGCCGGCAGTCTCTTCGTGTTTGACGTCCGATCGGCTGCCGGTCGGAGGCACAATGGGGCCGTTGATGTCCTGGCCGGCGGCGGTACCGCTCGCTCCGCCAGGTCACATGGGTGGCGGTCTGCCCGGGGGAGAGAGGGAGGGTGGGTGAGGGGGGGGGGCGTGGTGCTCAGCGGGCGGGTTTCCGGGTTTCGGCCTTCGTCCATCGTTTCACCTTTTTCTGTAAATGACATTTTTCTTTTCCAGGGTGGAATGAACCAATCAGTGACCTCTGCTGTTTGTTTCCCTTCCTTCCTCCCTTCCTTCCTTCCTCCCTTCCTTCCTTCCTTTCTTCCTTCTTTTTCCTCTTCTTCCTCAGACCACGGCCAGAAGGCCAAAGGTGAGCTCCGTCCTCCTAGTCTCCTGTGTGTGTGTGTGTGTGTGTGTGTGTGTGTGTGTGTGTGTGTGTGTGTGTGTGTGTGTGTGTGTGTGTGTGTGTGTGTGTGTGTGTGTGTGTGTGTGTGTGTGTGTGTGTGAAGACAGAGAACAAAAATCATCTTTTCTCTACTTTAGAAAAACAATATTTTTCTCAGACCACATTTTTCCCCATCCTGGAACATTTTTCATTCCGATCAGTTTTCTGTCATTTCCATCGGTCATCCTCAGTTCTGTTCTCAGCGTTTCCTGTTTCTCTTCTCTTCCATTCAAATCGTCTCGTCTGCTTCTTGATTCATACTATTTTCAACATGCTGCTTTGTTTTGTTTTTTTTGTCTGCGTGTGTTTTTGTTTGACGTCTGACTGACTGGTGGAGCGGAGTCTGGTTGAGTTGGAGGTTCAGATCTCCATGTCCCCCCCCACCCGCCTCCCCAGCTGACTGTCCCCTCTGTGTGCAGCAGGCTGGCCGCCCTGCAGGCAGCGGTGGGAAGGGCGCAGCCTCTGGCTCGGCCTCGGCCTCGGCGGGGGAGATGAGCAGCAGTGAGGCCAGCACGCCGGCCCAGACCCCCCTGGCAGCCCCGGTCATCCCCACCCTGCCCTCCCCCGGGAACCGCCCACCCGCCGGCCCCAGCAAGGTCAGTGGCCACTGACCCCCCTCACTCCAGACCAGTCCGTCTCCTCTGCAGCAGCATGTCCGGGGTTCAGGTCCTGGGTTTAGTTCCTTTGCTCAGTTCCTGGGTTCAGGTCTTTGGTTCAGGTCCTGGGTTCATGTTCTGGGTTCAGGTCCGGGGTTCCGGTCCTGGGTTTAGTTCCTTTGCTCAGTTCCTGGGTTCCAGTTACTCCTACAGGTCCTAGGTTCAGGTTTTGGGGTTCGTGTTCTGGGTTCAGGTCTGGGATTCAGGTCCTGGACTAAGGTCCTGGCTTCAGTCGGTGGCTTCAGGTCCAGGGTTGAGGTTCAGGGTTAAGGTCCAGGGTTCAGGTCCTTGGTTGAGGACCTGGGTTCAAAACCTGGGTTCAGTTGTTGGGTTCAAGCCCCGTGTTCAGAACCTGTGTTCCGGTCCTGGGTTCAGGTCCCGGGTTGAGTTCCTGGGTTTGGGTCCTGGTTGTGGTCATCGGGTTGTTGCTGTGCTCTGTTCTGCTGCCAACAGCTGATGTGCTGAAGTTGCGTCACACGCGACGTTACTTGATGACAGCTTGTCTGAGTGTCCCGCCTCTGTGAGGCGGCTGTCGGGTCGAGTCATGTCTCAGGAAGCTGAGAAGGTCAGAACCGGAGGCAGCTGCTCTCAGACTGCAAGGGAAGCTCAGCTTCCACTCAAATGTCAGAAAATCCGTGGTCAAAGATGAACCGCTGTGTGTACAGTTGATGCACTGAATGTGCCATGGAAGGCGTTCGTCTTTTGCTCAGAATCCTTTGTTCACCCCCTCTCTGCTCTGCTCTGGTGCGCAGGAGGAGGAGATGCTGCGCGGCCAGGTGAAGGACCTGGAGGAGAAGCTGGAGACGCTGAAGGTGAAGCGGAGCGAGGACAAGGCCAAGCTGAAGGAGCTGGAGAAGCACAAGATCCAGCTGGAGCAGCTGCAGGAGTGGAGGAGCAAGATGCAGGAGCAGCAGGCCGACCTGCAGAAGCACCTCAAGGAGGCCAAGAGGGTAAAGGTCACCACAGGTCACCTCCTGAGGTAGCTCAGGAGCTGCTGCTGACTTTGGGTGTGTGTGTGTGTGTTTGCAGGAGGCCAGGGAGGCCCTGGAGGCTAAAGAGCGCTATGTGGAGGAGATGTCGGACACGGCGGACGCCATCGAGATGGCCACGCTGGACAAGGAGATGGCGGAGGAGCGGGCCGAGTCCCTGCAGCTGGAGGTGGACTCGCTCAAGGAGAAGGTGGACGAGCTCACAGTGGACCTGGAGATCCTCAAGCACGAGATCGAGGAGAAAGGTGCCGCCGTTCACCCTGTGACCTCCTGACCTCCAGCCGGTCGGGGCTCAGTTGGAGCTCAGCTGAGTTTCTCCCCCTGGTTCCTCGCAGGTTCTGACGGCGCTGCCTCCAGCTACCACGTCAAGCAGCTGGAGGAGCAGAACGGGCGGCTGAAGGAAGCTCTGGTCAGGTAGGCAGTTCATTCCACCCCATTGGTCGGGTCTAGAGGAACAGTCGTAACTGCATCTCCTCGAACAAGATGACCTGAGGTAGACCTCCTGCCTGGACGTACACAGAAGTCCAGCTGGTTAAAGATTCTGTGCTGAGATGATAAGTCGTTGGACGTGTTTGGACTTCGATGAGTCTTTAGAGCTTCTGTGGTGACGTTTGAGGTTTGAGGTATAAATTTCTACTCTTCTACTCTACTCCCCCCCCCTCCCCCCTTCCAGGATGCGCGACCTGTCGTCGTCGGAGAAGCAGGAACACGTGAAGCTGCAGAAGCAGATGGAGAAGAAGAACACGGAGCTGGACACGCTGAGGGGCCAGAAGGAGAAGCTGCAGGAGGAGATGGCGGCCGGAGAGAAGACCATCGACGAGCTGAAGGAGCAGGTCGGTCACGTGACCTCCGGCTGGCCTCCAACCGGCCTCCGGGAACACGCTCTGAAGGCGGGGCGGGGGGGTGGGGCTCGTTGCAGGTGGACGCCGCCCTGGGCGCCGAGGAGATGGTGGAGACGCTGACGGAGAGGAACCTGGACCTGGAGGAGAAGGTCCGAGAGCTGCGGGAGACGGTCAGCGACCTGGTGAGTGACCAGAGTCGCCACTTGTGGGCGGAGCCTTTGCCCTGTCAAGTCCGTCAATCCACTTGTATTCGTACGGCGCTGAATCGCAACTAAAGGCGTCTCCAAGAGAAAACGAAAGTGAACCCTCCAGAGCAGCAGGGGGCGACGGTGGCCAGGAAAAAAACTTCCCCAGGGGAAGAAACCTGTTGCAGATCCAGATAGATAGATGGATAGAGTAGTTAGAAAAAGATAAAGAGATAGATATAAAGAGATAGATAGATAGACAAAGTAGTCAGAGTGGCAGACAGACTAGAGTGAGTTGCAGAATAAACAACCAAATATGTACAAAGCTCTCAACCATGAAAGTATACCCAAGTATACAATATATAAATATAAACATGTATATGTATAAATGTTATTGTATATACCTTTAATTATTATAACATTTAAATAGACTTCAATATAGAACAGTGAACTGTTTTTCACTGTACCAAAAAGCTTGATGCTGATTGGCTGCTGCCCCCCACCCCACCCCTCACCAACTCCTCCTCCAGGAAGCCATCAACGAGATGAACGACGAGCTGCAGGAGAACGCCCGGGAGACGGAGCTGGAGCTGCGCGAGATGCTGGACCTGGGCGCCGGCAGGGAGCGGGAGGCCGAGCGGCGGGTGGAGGCGGCGCAGGAGACGGTGGCCGACTACCAGCTGACCATCGACAAGTACCGCCAGCTCACCGCCCACCTGCAGGAGCTCAACAGGGAGCTGACCAGCCAGCAGGAGGCGTCGGCCGAGCTGCAGCAGCAGCAGCCGCCGCCCGCCGAGATGTTCGACTTCAAGATCAAGTTCGCCGAGACCAAAGCCTACGCCAAGGTCAGTGTGGCTCCACCCACCAGCGCCGCCACGGCGGGGCCTGAGTCAGCCGTGTGTGTGTTTATTGGCTTACTGAACAAGGGTCCCCATCGGTTTTCACAGGACGTCTTCACGAGACGTTACAATGATTACAAATCAAAATGGGTCAAAAAATATTCACCAACGTTAAAAGCAGAAATAAAAACAAAGAAATTCAATGAATAAATAACCCAAATCCTTATCCTAATATTTGCTGCTGTCACCAGATCTATATCCACCTACGAACAAACTTATAAGATTAATCTAAGATTAATCTCTCGTAATTTTACATAAGAGCCATTTGAATATATATTTCAACTGTGTGTGTGTGTGTGTGTGTGTGTGTGTGTGTGTGTGTGTGTGTGTGTGTGTGTGTGTGTGTGTGTGTGTGTGTGTGTGTGTGTGTCCAGGCCATGGAGATGGAGCTGAGGAAGATGGAGGTGTCGCAGGCCAACCGCCACGTCTCGCTGCTCACCTCCTTCATGCCCGAGTCCTTCCTGCGGCACGGCGGCGACCACGACGGCATCCTGGTGCTGCTGCTCATCCCCAGGCTGGTGTGCAAGGTGAGCAGCTGCTGCAGCTACTGCAGGGAACACCGCCCCCTACCTGCCACACACAGGGAACACTGCCCCCTACCTGCCACACACTGTGTGTGTCTGTGTCTGTGTGTGTGATAGATAGATAAATATACTTTGTTGATGCCTAACTGTGTGCGTGTGCGTGTGTGTGTGTGTGTGTGTGTGTGTGTGTGCTCCCGCAGGCCGAGCTGATCAGCCGCCAGGCTCGGGAGAAGTTTGATCTGAACGAGACGTGTGTGCAGCGGACGGGGCTGCGAGGAGCTCTGGGGGAGCAGCTGAGCTTCGCCGGGGGTCTGGTCTACTCGCTGAGCCTCCTGCAGGCCACCCTGCACAAATATGAACAGTGAGACCCAAAGAGGCCTTTTCTGTACTGCTTCAGTAGCCTCACACCTGCCGCAATCCTGTGTGTGTGTGTGTGTGTGTGTGTGTGTGTGTGTGTGTGTGTGTGTGTGTGTGTGTGTGTGTGTGTGTGTGTGTGTGTGTGTGTGTGTGTGTGTGTGTGTGTGTGTGTGTGTCAGGGCTCTTTCTCAGTGCAGCGTGGACGTCTACAAGAAGATCGGCTCTCTGTACCCGGAGATGAGCGTCCACGAGCGCTCGCTGGACTTCCTCATCGAGCTGCTGCACAAGGACCAGCTGGACGAGACCGTCAACGTGGAGCTGCTCACCAAGGCCATCAAGTACTATCAGGTTGAACACACAAACCCACGTGCAGCGACGTTGCCCATGGTTTCAGGACCTCCCGTTGTCGACCGTGTCAACGCAACTCCTCCCTTTCCCTGCAGCACCTGTACAGCATCCACCTGGCGGAGCAGAATGAGGACTGCACCACGCAGCTGGCCGACCACATCCGGGTGAGTCAGAGTCAGAACCAGAGTCAGAACCAGAACCAGAGTCAGAGTCAGAATCACAACCAGAGTCAGAACCAGAGTCAGAGTCAGAGTTGGAACCAGAACCAAAATAAAAGTCAAAATCACAGGCAGAACCAGAGTCAGAATCAGAGTCAGAACCAGAGTCGGAGTCAGAACCAAAATGAGAACCAAAATTAAAGTCAGAATCAGAACCAGAACCAGAACCAGAATCAGAACCAGAGTCAGAGTTGGAACCAGAACCAAAATAAAAGTCAAAATCACAGTCAGAATCAGAGTCAGAGTCGGAACCAGAACCAAAATGAGAACCAAAATTAAAGTCAGAATCAGAACCAGAACCAGAACCAGAATCAAAGCATTGTGGAGCGTTTTATGTCTCTGGGGTGTGAGTGAAAGGATGGCACTGAACTCTGGCTGATGGAAAAAAAAACAAGTGTTTAATCTCGTAAGAGGATCAAGGGCGTCCAAGACAAGTGGTCAGTGTGGTCAGTGTGTGTGTCTGACAGTTGTTCACCGAGCTTCAGGAGTACAAGTCTTTTATACCACGGAGTAAACATGAGCATATAATGGTAAGATACCTTTAATTTGTAATGTAACTTGTCCTCAGGGATCCTCAGGAAATGTCCCGAAAAGGGATTTTTTTTTTCCACCAAAAGAGTCGGAGTCAGAACCAACATCAAAGTCTGAATCAGAACCAGAATCAGAATCAGGTCTTGTCAGGGACTAATAATGAGTCAATAGTTATATAAAAAAAAAGAAAAAAAAATGGTAAAAAAAAAAAAAAATGATGAGGCTCGTGCATTTCAGCTGCCACCTGTCCCCCCCCCGCACCCCCCTTCTGCTGCTGCAGTTTACCCAGAGTGCCCTGGACTGCATGGCGGTGGAGGTGGGCCGCCTGCGGGCCTTCCTGCACGCCGGCCAGGAGAAGGCCGACCTGGCCGTGCTGCTGCACGACCTGGAGACGTCCTGCAGCGATGTCAGGCAGTTCTGCAAGAAGATCCGCCGCAGGATGCCCGGAACCGACGCTCCGGGGATCCCGGCGGCGCTCGGCTTCGGCCCGCAGGTAACCGTAGGGACCGGGTTAGTGTGTGTGTGTGTGTGTGCAGAAAGGTTGCGACATCTCTCACCTGTTGGCCCCGCCCCCCCCCCCCTCCTCCCCTCCCTCCGCAGGTGTCAGACACACTCTCCGACTGCAGGAAGCACCTGACCTGGGTGGTGGCCGTGCTGCAGGAAGTGGCGGCCGCCGGCGCTCAGATGATGTCGCCGCTGGGCGAGCAGGAGGGTCTGAGCGCCGCCAAGCTGGAGGACGTGGCGTTCAAGGCCGGCGAGCAGGTGCACGCGTTTGGGGGTGGGGGGCGGAGTTACAGGATACAGTCGCACACAATATTTCCTCAGGGGTTGAAAATGTTTCTAAATGTTTGTACTTTAACAGGCTGAGATCATTTTGTTATTTACAATCCAAGTTGTACCAATATTATCATTTGTATTTTTTTGTATTTTTTGGAGTTGATCTTTAAAAAAAAAATTTTTTTTTTTTTTTTTTGAGCCATTTTCGTTTTGGTGAGCCGCCTCATAGGAGGAGTCAAAAACATGAACAAAAGCAGTTCAAACAGAATATCTGTCTCTGAAGCCCCACGGTATTGAAGTACGCAGTGCTGTGTATTGAAATGACTCTCGAGCTATTTTAGGACTTACTGACCATTAATATCATTTCTTCAAGTTCGGCAGGCCGAATTAAAAAGCTCACTGGGCCGCATGTGGCTCCTGGGCCATAGTTTGTCCATACCAACAGTTTTCACAGAAGACTTTCCTCCAGTTCTGACCCGCTGGACCTCGTTGCTATGACTTGGGAGTGTGTTAAGGGGGTTAACATGAGGTCGAAAGAGGCATAGGGAAGAACAACAACAATAATAATTTTTTTTCTGGCTCAGCCCCCCCAAAAAAATATTTCCTAACTCCTCCCCCTCCTCCTCCAGATCTACGGCTCCCAGGGCGCCAACCCCTACGAGTGTTTACGGCAGTCCTGCAACGTCGTCATAGCGACCATGAACAAGATGGCCACCGCCATGCAGGAGGGCGAGTACGACTCCGACAAGGCCCAGGGCAAGGCCCCCCCGCCCGTGGACGTGCGTGCGGCGGCGCTCCGGGCCGAGATCACCGACGCCGAGGGCCTGGGCCTGAAGCTGGAGGACAGGGAGACGGTCATCAAAGAGCTGAAGAAGTCCCTCAAGATCAAGGTGGGGCGGGGACGGGAGGCGGGGACGAGAGGCGTAGCCGCCGCCACCACCACCGCGGTAACGCTTCCCTTTGGCCTGCAGGGGGAGGAGCTGAGCGAGGCCAACGTCCGCCTCAGTCTGCTGGAGAAGAAGCTGGACAGCTCGTCCCGGGACGCCGACGAGCGGGTGGAGAAGATCCAGACCCGGCTGGACGAGGCCCAGACGCTGCTGAAGAAGAAGGAGAAGTGAGTAGCAGTACCGCACCCGGGGGGCAGGTGGCGCCACATCTCCCCAACTGCCTGCCTGTCTGTCTGTCTGCGCAGGGAGTTCGAGGAGACGATGGACGCCCTGCAGGCCGACATCGACCAGCTGGAGTCGGAGAAGGTGGAGCTAAAGCAGCGGCTCAGCAGCCAATCAAAGATGAGCGTGGACGGAGCGCTGCGAGGGACGGGCCCGTCAGGAATCGCCTCCATCGTCGGCGGGATAGCAGGAGGTGAGTCAGCGGGGGGGAAATAAAAACAACTAAAAGCAGCTGTGTTTGGAAGAACTTCCTGTCTGATTTGACTCCGCCCACTTGTTCCCCCGCCTCTAATCTCACGCCGGCGTCGAACCCGCAGACGATCAGAAAGGTACCTGAGCTGCATGTCGCTGCTGCCAGTGTGGTGAATGCATGTTGAAGTCTGGACACGCAAATGGACAAAACCTGGAGAAAGATGTTGAAGTCGCCTGCAGGTGTCGAGGTCTCTCACTCTCCCTCTCTCTCTCTCTCTCTCCCTCTCTCTCGCTCTCTCCCTCTCTCTCGCTCTCCTTCTCTCTCTCTTGCTCTCTCTCTCTCTCTCTCGCTCTCCCTCTCTCTCTCGCTCTCTCTCACTCTCTCCCTCTCCCTCTCCCGCTCTCTCTCTCGCTCTCTCTTTCTCTCTCCCTCACTCTCTCTCTCTCTCCCTCTCTCGCTCCCTCGTGCTCTCTCCCTCTCTCGCTCCCTCGTTCTCTCTCTCCCTCTCTCACTCCCTCGTTCTCCCTCTCTCGCTCCCTCGTTCTCTCTCTCTCGCTCCCTCGTTCTCCCTCTCTCGCCCTCTCCCTCCCTCCCTTGTTCTCTCCCTCCCTCTCTCTCTCCCTCGTTCTCTCTCCCTCTCTTGCTCTCTCTCTCTCTCTCCCTCACTCTCCCTCTCTCGCTCCCTCGTTCTCTCTCCCTCTCTCACTCCCTCGTTCTCTCTCTCTCTCCCTCTCTCTGTCTCCCCCTCCCTCCCTTGTTCTCTCCCTCCCTCTCTCTCTCCCTCGCTCTCTCCCTCCCTCCCTCGCTCGCTCTCTCTCTCTGTCTCCCTCGTTCTCTCTCTCTCTCGCCCTCTCTCTCTCTCCCTCACTCTCCCTCTCTCGCTCTCTCCCCCGCTCTCTCTCTCTCTCCCTCTCTCGCTCCCTCGTTCTCTCTCCCTCTCTCACTCCCTCGTTCTCTCTCTCTCTCCCTCGTTCTCCCTCTCTCTGTCTCCCCCTCCCTCCCTTGTTCTCTCCCTCCCTCTCTCCCTCGCTCGCTCTCTCTCTCTGTCTCCCTCGTTCTCTCTCTCGCCCTCTCCTTCGCTCCCTCGTTCTCTCTCTCTCTCTCTTGCTCCCTCGTTCTCTCTCTCTCTCTCCCTCTCTCTGTCTCCCTCCCTCCCTCCCTCGCTCTCCCTCTCGCTCTCTCCCTCCCTCTCTCTCCCTCGCTCTCTCCCTCCCTCTCTCTCCCTCGCTCTCGCTCTCTCTCTCGCCCTCGCTCTCTCCCTCCCTCTCCCTCGTTCTCCCTCTCTCGCTCTCTCTCTCCCTCGTTCTCCCTCTCTCGCTCTCTCTCTCCCTCGTTCTCTCTCTCTCCCTCTCTCTGTCTCCCTCGCTCTCTCTCTCTGTCTCCCTCGCTCTCTCTCTCGCCCTCTCCCTCTCTCTCGCCCTCTCCCTCGCTCTCTCTCTCGCCCTCTCCCTCTCTCTCTCTCCCTCTCGTTCTCTCGCTCGCTCTCCCTCGCTCTCTCTCTCTCCCTCGTTCTCCCTCTCTCGCTCCCTCGTTCTCTCTCTCTCTCTCCCTCTCCCTCGTTCTCTCTCTCGCTCCCTCGTTCTCTCTCTCGCTCCCTCGTTCCCTCTCTCTCTCCCTCGCCCTCTCCCTCCCTCCCTCGTTCTCTCCCTCCCTCTCTCTCTCCCTCGCTCTCTCCCTCTCTCTCGCCCTCTCCCTCGCTCGCTCTCTCTCTCTGTCTCCCTCGCCCTCTCCTTCGCTCCCTCGTTCTCTCTCTCTCTCTCGCTCCCTCGCTCTCCCTCTCGCTCTCCCTCTCTCTCTCCCTCGTTCTCCATCTCCCTCGCTCTCTCTCTCTCTCTTTCTCTCGCTCGTTCTCCCTCTCTCGCCCTCTCTCTCGCTCTCTCTCTCGCCCTCTCTCTCGCTCTCTCTCTCTCTCCCTCGTTCTCTCTCTCTCCCTCTCTCTGTCTCCCTCGTTCTCTCTCGCCCTCTCCCTCGCTCCCTCGTTCTCTCGCTCTCCCTCTCCCTCCCTCTCTCACCCTCGCTCTCTCTCTCTCCCTCTCTCCCTCTTTCTCTCTCCCTCTCCCTCGTTCTCTCTCTCGCTCTTGCTCTCTCTCTCTCTCTTTCTCTCTCTCCCTCGTTCTCCCTCTCTCTGTCTCCCTCGTTCTCTCTCGCTCTCTCTCTCGCTCCCTCGTTCTCCCTCTCTCGCTCCCTCGTTCTCCCTCTCTCGTTCTCTCTCGCTCTCGCTCCCTCGTTCTCCCTCTCTCGCTCCCTCGTTCTCCCTCTCTCGCCCTCTCCCTCTCGCTCTCTCTCCCTCGTTCTCTCGTTCTCTCTCTCTCGCTCGCTCTCCCTCGTTCTCTCTCTCTCTCGTTCTCTCTCTCTCTCGTTCTCTCTCTCTCTCTCTCACCTGCAGCCAGTATGGTGTGTGGAGGCGGTGGCGGGATCATTGGGGTCCAGGTGGTGGACTCTCCTCTGCTGACTCAGCAGATCGAAGCCCAGCGGCTCTGCATCAAACACCTGAAGAACGAGAACAACCGGCTCAAGGTACAAACTGACGACAGACAGGCGCCCCCCGGTGGTGACGGGAAAAAAACTCCTCAAGAGTTTTCTACTGCGCCCCCTGCAGGCGGAGAAGATGCGAACGCAGCTCGCCGCCCTGCCGCCTCTGCACGTCACCAAGCTTCCCTCCAGGGACGGCGGCCGCCCCGAGGTGCTCTCCGGCGCCCTCTACCGCAAGACGGACCAACTCCTGGAGACCCTGCTGCAGATGAGCGCCAACGTCAAGGTGGTGGACGTCACGGGGAAATCACCCGGTACGCAGACGTCGCTACACACGATAATAATTCACCTCCAAAGTCCAACGTGATTCAGAGCTTGCAGTCATAGTTGGTTAGTTCAGTCCTTCAGGCTCTCACGAGTGCTCATCCAATCACAGGTCGGCGTACGGCACGAGCAACGGCATCGTGCGCACTCGAGATCGCAAACAGTGCACAATGTTGACTCTGCTGGCCTCAAGCAGACAACACAAGTTAGCTGAAATATGGCCGTCATTTACCGTAATTTACCGTCATTTACAACAGTGGAAGCAACGCAACCAAGTACGAAAACAGACAATGGAGAAAACTTTAATATCATACTGTATTTATGGGGAAAAAAGTAGCTTTTCTAAGTATGTTTAGGCCCAGCAGTCAAGGCCTTGCTGGCCCTATTTTTATTTATTTTTATATTTTTAGTTTTTCATAGACTCCACAATGGAATGTTATTTTTTCAGACCAATTAAGTGCCATTGGATAACTTGTGGGACTCCTACCTGCCACTGAGCGTCCGCTTGTTTGTCCTGCAGTGACACCTAGTGCTCAGCTGCTGGAACAGACGGCCAGGCTGCAGTCCCTCAGCGACACCCTGAGCAGGCTGAAGGTAAGAACCCCGCCACTCGAGTCTCGCGTGTGACTTTGGAGGAGATTCCCTCCGCTAACGGTGGCGCTGACTCCCCGCGGTGCAGGACGAGGTGGCCGAGCACGTGGTCCACCAGCAGCCCGGAGCCAGGGTCTCTTCGGACTTCGCCACCTTCCCCTCCACGCTGTTTGTGAAGGTGACGCGTGCACAAACGTCGCTCACGAACCGGCAGCGTCTCTCACCCCGTCTCACCTGTCTGCTGCTGCTGCTGCTGCTCTGTGTCTTGCAGGCCAAAGAGGAGCGGCAGGGCGACCCGGTGCTGGTGGGCCGGGTCATGGTGTCGTGCCCCCGCGGCCACGAGCAGGTCCACCGCCTGGTGCTGCCGCACACTCAGCTGCAGAGGGTCCACAACCTGCTGCGCACCTGAGCCTCCAGCCCGGACGACTCGCCGGCGCCACCTGCTGGATGAAGAGAGGGAGGCATTGTCCGCGCCGTCGTAGTTTATCGTTCTTTAACGTTTCTTCTTAACAGAGCGTTTATTAATTTATTGATGACTGGGATAGTCTTTATTTTCCGTAAGCGTTGCGTTATTTCCATTCACTTACATTTGAAACTAAAAAAAAAAAGAAAAAAAAAAAATCTTCAGTGATCAACAATTAGCACAGAACGCAACGGTGACAATGTGCTGCTAACTTGTATCGGTGTTTGTTATGGATTCTCACCTGATCGATGGGGGCGAGGCTGCGTGTTTTGTGACTCCGCCCCTGCTGGCCAGTCTGAACCGGTACGGCGTCTCGCTCCCAGAAAACCCGGCCCGGTGTTGTTCAGTGTCTCTATAACTGTTGCTGCTGCTGTGATGACCCGTTTGTTGCTGCCTGATCCTCAGAAAGGGAACCAAGGATTTCCGTTCATTAATTGAAATGAAGGATTTTTGTTGTTTTGTTTTTTTGTTTGCACTGAGCAGCCTGGAAACGACCTGCCCGCTGCAGCTGATTCACCAACTCTTCGGTTCCAGGCGGCGCTGAAAGGTTTTTCTTGACTCGTCTTACCCGCTGTGATCCGCCCCCCCCCCGCCGCTGTCGGAGCCTTAAACCTGCAAAGCCTTGTGGGTAATCGACCGGCCTCGTTTCCCCTCCCTCCTGCTACAGTCGTGACCGGCGTCCCCGCCAAAGAATCCTCCTTTTCTCGCCGCCTCTCGTTCTCGTCTTTTTCGGCACTTTATCGTATTTTGACGCTGATGATGATTTTATGAATTCCTTAGCGGGCGTCGACCGTCTATTTAACCACTTGAGGGAAAAAAAAAAGAAACCCCTGCTGATGTTGTGTTTAGGGTCAGCTGGTAGAGCAGCTGCGACTTGTTTATCCGTCGTCCTCCCGCTGTGGCTTCCTTGCTCCTGCAACCAATAGCTGATCAATAAAGGCATCAAAAGGAAGTGAGCGGCGCTCCCACGGCCTCCAGTGTCTCTGTTTCATCAGAACCCAGGCGGGAGGTTTTCTGAACCCGGTGCACGGGGTGTTCAAACTTCACAAGGATTCAAAAGTTGAAAAATTCTCTTTTAATTTTTCACAATTTATTCATAATTACTATGACACACATGTTGACAGCAGAATATGCTGAAGGTTTTCTGCTCATTCATTTCAATCTTTCCTGCTCACAAGTCTAGACTCTAAAATGTGACACAATTAAAAAAAAACAACTAAACAATGTTGTTTAAATTCATTAATTACACTAAACTGAGAGAAATTCTCTCATGCCTGAGTGAGAAAAAAATATATATAAAAAAGGTGTTTAAAAATAAATTAGCTCCCAGTTTGTGCTCACTCAGTTCCAGGCTGTTCTTCTGTTCACGACTCGGCTGGTGATTTTCTGAAAGGACAGAAACCAGTCGGTAAAACTCGTCCGCCCTGACCTTTGACCTGCGAGAGTAGCGGCGGGTAGCCTCGTGTCCTACCTTGTTGTAGAGTCGAGCGTTCAGACGGTACAACTCGTACTCGGCTTTCCTCCGCTGGTCGGCTCGGCGCCGCTGCACCTCTGGGAGACTCTCGTAGATCCTGCGGACGGAAACGAGGGTCATTGAGGTCTCCCAACAACCTGGGTGCGAGGAGGTTAAACCCAGGACTTCTGCAGGTGAGGCTCAACATGGCAAAAGCTGGGAGTCTGAGACGTCGTTGGTCTGCGTCAGACCGGTCGGGTTTGAACACCTCCTGAGTTGTCGCCCCGCAGTGAACCTGTGCAGAACACTGAACTCACTGTTTGGACCTCTGGATCATCTCGGTCCTGGGGACGGCTCTCCTGAGCAGCACTGCGCCTGCACAGGGACAATAAAACTCCGTTCAGACTTGAGGAGAAAAAAGTCTAGAAAAAGTAGGATGGTGCAGGGCGGGGGGCGGGGGGAATAACGCCCTGCAGGTGGCGCCGTGGCTCCAGGACCTGCAGGCCTCCGTGGCGGCTCCATGCTGTAGACTTCATGCACTTCTCTGTAGAGCTCCTGCAGCCGTCGGTCCTCAGAGCGCAGCGCCAGGCGCTCCACCCGCTGCCTGGACTGATGGATGAACTCTGGCCGGTTCCTCCTCAAGGCCTCCTGCACACCATGGAGAAGAACAACTCTTACATACTATAGTCACTATCATTATCATTATTATTATTATTATTATTATTATTATTATTGTTAGACCAGCTCTGGAGCAGAACAGGTCATTACCAGGGCGAAGACCTCAATAGAAATTGTGGCGGTTATGTTTATTTTTACGCTTTGTCTTCACACCTGAAAACTCGCCAAATTCTTTCAAGCAAGTCCGGACTGCTAAGAACGTTGATATAATGCAATGATGACGACTGTAGCTGCTCCACAGCGCCTCCTACAGACAAAAACCCACCAAAAAACAAAAAACAGCAATCACCCTTGTGGCCAGTAGGAGGGTCATAGAGACGGGGGACAAAACCCATGCTATTGTCTCATCAAGACCTATATTTCATAAGATGACCTTTGACCTCTGTATTATCATCATTATTATTATTATCATTATTGACCAGATGAGCCTCGTGGGGATGTTTGAAAGGCTTATTTGTGTGAGATGTCCGACAAGCGGAAGAAGTGAACTAACCTGTAGAGACACTGGTGCTCCAGCAGGGGGCGTGGCCTTGCCCCCGGGCCTGTGGTGATGGCGGTGGCTGCTGCGGTCTTCAGGGACTTGTCTCTGTCGCAGCGGCTCCCTCCACGGTGCGGCGCTGCTGTAGGGCTGGAACCAGGCGGAGCTCCGCCCCCCCGCTGGCCGGTTCTCCTTCCGGGCCTCGGACCGGAGCTCCTCGGCGCTGACGAACCACGAGATGCCTGCGCAGAGAAGAAGGAGTGTTGGGAGTTTGGGCCAGCTGGGAGGAACTGGGCCACTCCTGCAGGGTGACGGACAGACGGACTTTTGGGGAAGATCCTCCTCCTCCGCTGGGACGTCCTGGCTGGGCTCCTCCCACCTCCTCCTCCTCCTCCTCCACCTCTCTCTGAAGCGGCCGAGGAGGAGCAGGAGGGGGAGGGGGCGTGACCCAGTCCCTGGTCTCTGGTGTGGAGCCCAGTCCTGCTGCTCCAGTCCAGCTGCAGGCCGCCTGAGGACACCAGACACCCAGTCAACACGGCTGCAGGGTCGAGGATTCAGTGGACAGAGGTCAGGCCGCTCTGAGATTCTGATTTGGACGCCTCCGATCGGCTTCCTTCTCACCTGCTTGGACGCCTCTGCTGACCAGGCCCACCGGCTTCCTGGCTGCGGGGGTCCGGCGGTGGGACAGCACGGTGAAGGTGCTGGTGGACGACTCCGAGTCGGCAGCAACCTGAGGGAACAAACACAGACGACATCAAGCAGAACCAGAACCAGAGCTGCATTTAAACCTTATAATAAATGTTGAGGTTATACCATTACACCATAACATTTCTTTATACACATCCATATTTATATATGTGCAAATTCTTATGCATGTTTTTTATATTTTCTATATGTGAATTATTTATTTAAACATTTATTTATTTATTTATTTATCCAGGCCTCTGTCGCCCCCTGCTGCTCTGGAGGGTCCAGTTGGTTTTCTCCTGACTGAACAAAGACACCTTTGGCTGTGATTTAACGCTTTACAAATGAAGTGGGATGGATTGATTGATTGATTGATTGATTGACTGACTGGTTCACCTGGTTTCGGAGGAGCTCACCTGGTCGCTGGCCTCTGATTGGCTGAAGCTATCCGCCGCCTCCTCCTTGTTTTTTCCTTCCTTCTGCTCTTGGATGGTTCTGTGCAGTTTGTGGATGCTGGCGCTGGTGCTGGTGCTGGTGCGGAGGCGTCGGACTCTCTCGGCGCCGAACACTCGGGCCAGGCGGGTCGTGTCCACGCTGGACACGGAGCCGGACGCCACGGACACGCTGTCGGCCGGAGCGACGCCAGCAGGGGGGGCTGCTTCCTGGGGCGGCAGCGGGCGAGTCCGGTCCTGGCCGGAGGCAGGGAGTCGTCCTGCGGGTCTTCCCGCACTCGCATCCTGTCCTCCCCCCTCCCTCCTCCACTCATCGCCGCGGCCAATCAGGCGCGAGAGACGCTCCAGCCTCTCCAGCAGCGACCCGTCCCGCTCGGCGCTCAGCCGCGACTCCTCCCGCCGCCACTGGGAGCAGAACTTGAGCCACAGCTGGTCCAGGGGGCCGCCGCCCTCGGAGCCCCCGTCCCGCTCGGGGTCCTGGTGTCTCCGCGGAGGCGGAGCTGTGCCGACAGAACCCTGAGAGGACGACCTCTGACCCCGGTCCAGCTCCATCCGAGAGCTTCTAGCTGCAGCTGCAGGAGCAGAAACACATCTGTCAAACAATGATACAGTTCTGTGTGTGTGTGTGTGTGTGTGTGTGTGTGTGTGTGTGTGAGAGAGAGACCTGTGAGCTGCACCCCCTGGTGGCCGGTGGTCCGCAGTCTCTTGCTGTAGATGCCCTCGGTGTGTCTGATGGAGACGCCGCGGTCCAGCGTCGGGTCTCCTCGTCCCAGGACGTTGGTGCTGAACGGCGGAGCGACGGCGTCGTCCGAGTCTGCTCACAGTGTTAAAAGAAACACACAAAAACAACAACAAAAACAAAAAAAAAAAAACCATCAGGTAGGAGCCTCAATATCTGCACCAACAGTCTCCCTCTCTCTCTCTCCCTCTCTCTCCCTCTCTCTCCCTCTCTCACCCTCTCTCACCCTCTCTCTCTCTCCCTCTCTCTCTCTCTCTCTCTCTCTCTCTGCTCCCCGCTTGGCCTTTTGTCTCCCTCTCGGCCCCTGAACATGAATAATTAATGCGCCGCCTGGTGTCGGTTACAATGGAGCAGCTGCTGCTCTGCCATTGGCTGACAGCCGCGTCCCCTCAGGATCAAGTGTATCATTGACAACACGGACCTCCATGATGAATGTGACAGAGTTTTGCAACCTACTGAGAAACAGAAGTGATTAATTAAAGGTCCAGTGTGTAAAATCTGACTTGGTTTGTGATTTCTTTATAATGGTAATAACTCAATATTCTGGCCATAATTACATTAATAAAAGTGCACATTAGCAGTACAATAAAAGTCATTTGGTTTTTCTGCCCATTCCGGTTCCTTGTTATATATAAGAATAAATGTCGATCAACAAGGTTCTTGCTCCCATATTTCTAAGGAAGCCTGGCGTGGAC
>NW_027466366.1:2500-18977 GCF_046127955.1 Nelusetta ayraudi | reverse complement strand
GTTTGGCTAGCAGGGGACCCACCGCCGTTAGCGACGACCGCGGCCGCGTCACGCTGCCAACGAACCGCCGATGCTCCTCGGGCCACTCGGTCCGTTTTTGCCAAAAATAAAGAGTGAGCGATGATGATCTGCGTCGGCTTGCTTCTCATTTGGAAGCCACACCTGTAGAGCCGCCCCCCCTGGTGACCTCACCACTCGCTGCCAGTCCCTCGGCCGATCGGCATCATCAGTATTAATGACGGACGTCGTATATTTGAACTGTTTTCTTTTGGCTTTTGCAGGAAACAGTTGTGACGCAAAGCAAAAAAACTCTGTGTTTTGCTAAATGGGAGGCGGACCTGGGAGCCAGGAAGTGACATCACGGCGCCCTCTGCCTGTCTGTGCACTCGTCGTCCTGCTCCTTCGCTCATAAACGTTAATTGGAATTTACGATAAATGTCAAACTTGTTCATCAAAAGTGGTTGAGAAGCTGTCCTGCTCTCCATGTCCAGGGGAGGTCCCTGCTCCAGAGGTTCTTCAGACGTTCTAGAGCAGCTTCTGGAGTCCTGGAGTCTTTCTGGAGTCCTGCTGGAGTCTTGGAGTCTTTCTGGAGTCCTGCTGGAGTCTTGTGCTGTGTCTCAATTCACACTCTGCATCCTTGAAGTGCGTATTTTGAAAGGAAGTTGCGTCATAGCACTGCGTGAAGGCTCCTCCCATTTCCCAGAAGTCCTTAGGACGCTCCGAATGCGTACTGGGAATGCTTCCTACTGTTAGCACCAAGGCTGCACCGCTACTGCCCTTCACCTCCTTCTGTATCCCAGGATGCTTTGCCTGCTGCTGCAAAGCATCCTGGGATCCTGGAAGTTGGCTGAAATTAGCGCCACCTACTGGCAAAGACACCACGTAGAAATTTAAGTATTGAAATTCCACACCAAATATTCAGTTTTAAGATTGTTTTTTTATTTATCTGAACATCCAACGCCATTGTTAGCTGGCGAACCAATGGTTAGCTTGATGCTATGATACGTCACTTCCGGGGTTGGCCAGCAGGAGGGAGCGGCGGTGACGCAACCAGGAAATACAGCGAAGGCTAGGACTGTCCCAGGTGGTTACCGGGGAGGCGGGGTTTGGTCCGTCCTTCTAGGCCGGGTCCTCGAAGAACGCCTCCTTCAGACGGAGGACACTCGGTCTGAAGGGTGCAGAGCCTGGATTGAGACCCAATCTTGGAGTGCTTCAGGACTCTTGGAGTCTGGAGTGTGTGTGAGGTGGAGCGTGAGTCCGTGACCTCCTCACAGAAGCTCTCCACACGCTTCCTCTTTCAGATTCCATGGACACGGTGCTTTGGCGCTACGCTCGGGAGACGGGTGGGGGGGGGGGGGGGTCGAGGCAGGTGGAGCTGCAGTTGGACATTTTAAAAACAATGTGAGCGGCGGCGCTGCTGACTCGGGAAGCCCCCTTCTTGTTTGGCTGCTTCTTCTTCTGAGGCTTGGCGGCGGCGGCGGCGGCTCGATGGGCTAATTACCGCCTCCACAATGCACGCCGCAATTACACAGCAGTAGCGGCGGCGGTGTGTGTGTGTGTGTGTGTGTGTGTGTGTGTGTGTTGCAAGGCCACTAATGGTTTGGCTTGGTTTAATCCAACAAACTGGCAACAATGGGGGGGGGGGGCAGCTCACTCAACGTGGCCATTAGCTGCTACGCTAGCAGCCAGGAAGTCCCCACCAGAGGCTCCTATCAGCAGGCGGCAGGTGGGGCCACACAATGGCCCCCTGCTGGAGCAGCGCCGCCCTGCACAGGAAGGACATCATCAGCCTCTTTGATCAGCCGTCTCGGTTTTTTTTTGGGTGGATAAGCCCCGCCCACCCTCAACCCACTCTGCACCCCCCAACCCTCCCCAAAAGAAATGACCAGCGCCCCCTGCTGGCTGCCAGCAACAAGCAGTCCAGCAGCTGAAACCTGAGGTGTTTCCCCTTGTTGGGGCCATGATCAAGGTTCAGAAACACACACACACACACACACACACACACACACACACACACACACACACACACACACACACACACACACACACACACACACACACACACACAGGGACCAGGTCTGGTTCTGCAGCTCGTCTCTTTAATCATCCCTTATCTCCACCAACACAGACACATCTCTCTCTCACTGTGACACACACACACACACACACACACACACACACACACACACACACACACCTGCATGTTGTTCATAGGTGGCGCTCTGTTTAGTTTGGGCCACAGACGGGGCTGTGCTGCTGTGTGTGTTATGTCTGCAGCAGGATGACAAACGTGCCACCAGGCAGTGATGATGAATTCTGGGTAAACACAGCAGCAGCAGCAGCAGCAGCAGCCGCAGCAGCAGCAGCAGCAGCAGCAGCAGCAGGACGAGGCGGCTCCTGATTGGCCGAGGACTCAGTGAGTGGGCTGTGTGTTGGACGATGTTGATGAGACGTTTGGAAGCCAAGTGAGATGAAAGCGGCTGAGCTTTGAGGACTGCAACTCCCATGGTGCACCTCACCAGGAGGTCTCCAGCTGCTTCTGGCGGGGTGTGTTTGGAGGACACAACCTGCTGGTCCCAGAGGGGCGGAGTCAACGACAGTTCTTCATCATTCATCACCAGAGCGGTCTGAGGATGATGATGATGATGATGATGATGTTGGTGATCCTGTGACATCACAAAGGGCATCGACACTGAATCCTTGGAGGAGACTGCCTGGTTGTTTTCATGTGTGCTGTTGGATGGAGTTTATTCATTTATTGACGAGGATCACGATTATTATTGAATGGAGTTTAACATCACACACCACACACACACACACACACACACACACACACACACACACACACACACACACACACACACACACCTTCATCCATCCATGCAGCTTTTTTCTCTTTCTCTCCCTAACCGTCTCTCTCTCTCTCTCTTCCTCTCTTTCCTCTCTCTCTCTCTTCCTCTCTCTCTCTCTTCCTCTCTCTCTCTTCCTCTCTCTCTCTCTTCCTCTCTCTCTCTCTCCCCTCAGCGCCGCCCCCTGGCTCCCTGGGGAGGGATGTCATGAGCTTAATTGCCGGCCAGGTGACGAGGAGCCAGGAAAAACAGAATTAACCTTGTCAGCCAGGGGGAGCCGCCCCCCCCCCCCCCTTCACCCCCCACTCCCCCCCCCTCCAATGCATCAATTAAAGTTAAGCCTCCTCCTGGTTTCAACAGGCTCAGTCGGCTGCACAAAGACACTGAGTGATGTCAGAGGTACAGTGAGGTGGAGGTGGGGGCGGGGGGGGGGTGAAGACAATGAGTGAAGAGAAGAGTGCTGGACGGATGGATGGACGGATGGACGGACGGAAGGACGGATGGAAGGACGGATGGAAGGATGGATGGAGCTGGCAGACAGACTGAAGGAGGGATGAAGTGGGATTGAGCCGCCGCAGCAGGATTAAGGAGAGAGGAGCAGCAGAGCCACTGATGAGCACACACACACACACACACACACACACACACACACACACACACACACACACACACACACACACACACACACACACACACACGGAGAGACGCTACTTGCCAGCAAGACTACTCATACTCCCAGTGCTGGTACTCCTACCACTCCTCCTTCTACAACTACTACGACTACTCCATGGCCTGATGAAGCAGCAACAGCAGCAGTAACAACAGTGACAACAGTGACAGCAGCAGCAGCAGCAGCAGTAACAACAGCAGCAGCAGCAGTAACAACAGTGACAGTAACAGCAGCAGCAGCAGCAGCAGCAGTAACAACAGTAACAGCAGCAGCAGCAGCAGTAACAGCAGCAGCAGCAGTAACAACAGTAACAGCAGTAACAGCAGCAGCAGTAACAGCAGCAGCAGCAGCAGCAGCAGTAGCAGTAGCAGCAGCAGCAGTAACAACAGTAACAGCAGCAGTAACAACAGTAACAGCAGCAGCAGCAGCAGCAGCAGCAGCAGCAGCAACAGCAGCAGCAGTAACAACAGTAACAGCAGCAGCAGTAACAGCAGCAGCAGTAACAGCAGCAGCAGCAGCAGCAGCAGTAACAGCAGCAGCAGTAACAGCAGTACCAGCAGCAGCAGCAGCAGTAACAACAGTAACAGCAGCAGCAGCAGCAGCAGCAGCAGCAGCAGCAGTAACAACAGTAACAGCAGCAGCAGCAGCAGCAGCAGCAGCAGCAGCAGCAGCAGCAGCAGCAGCAGCAGTAACAACAGTAACAGCAGCAGCAGCAGCAGCAGCAGCAGCAGTAACAACAGTAACAGCAGCAGCAGCAGCAGCAGCAGCAGCAGCAGCAGCAGCAACAGCAGCAGCAGTAACAACAGTAACAGCAGCAGCAGCAGCAGCAGCAGCAGTAACAACAGTCAGTCTGGTGTTGGTGTCAACTTCACTCGTCCTCACAGTGGCGTCTTTGTGCGACGCCGGAGACCTGCGACGCCGGGCCGCCGCACTCTGACCCGACCAGGATGGACACGCACACAGACACACACACAGACACACACACAGACACACACACAGACACACACACACACTCAGCCAGGGCTTTAAGTGGCTCCAGTCTCTCCAGGTCGTCACTCCACAGGTGCGTTTTGTGTCTGCAGTTCAGGTTTCAGATGCTCTCAGTCACAATAACAGTCACGCAACGCAACGCACAAAAGAAGAAGAAGAAAAAAAAAAAAAAACTCACAAAGAACTCACACGACAAAGGAGGCCCAGTGGAGCTGCTGCACCTACGACACATTTATTATTTTTTTTTTTTCATGCACTTTTCATATAATAAATGATAAAGCCCTGTCCCTCGCCAAGGAGCTGTGAGGGAAGCAGCAGCTTGGAGGAGTTTGAGCCCAGCGGAGGGAGAACAATGAGGAGAGACTGCAGTCTGCTAGCGAGCCCACGCTGCTCACACACACACACACACACACACACACACACACACACACACACACACACACACACACACACACACACACACTGCAGCTTGAAGGAACCAGACACGAGCAGAACAATTCAACTGGACCCAAGTCACTCTAATGAGATTCAGACTGGGTGACAACAACACCACCGCACAACAAGAAGAAAAAAACAAAACACAAAAACACACAAACAACAAAATGATGACGCTGTGGCAGCTTTGTATCATGGCAGCGGAAACAGCAACATCATGTTGGAAAATGGACAACCTTTAAGTTTGTTTTTTCAAACATTAAAATCAAATTGAAAACGATGACAATTCTTTTAATAACAATGATAATAATAAAAATAATTATTTTTATTATTATCATAATAATTCTATTATTATTTTTTATCATCCTCATTATTATTTTTCTTGTCATTACAAGTAATATTCTTACACCAGCCAGTGTGTGTTGCAGTTAGCGCGAGTGACACAGACACACACTAATTATCATCGCACAACAGTGTCGGTGAAGTGTTTTTTTTTTTCCACCAGCGCCTTTAAACCTTTAACTCGCCGGCGTGTTGCAGTTTGGCTGGGAATGAAGAGGAGGCCGCCAGCGAGCGAACGACCGTCGTCGCACTCATCAGACAAACTGCCGTGGTTGAAGAGAAAGTGGAAGGTTGACTCCGCCCCCCCTGCAAGACGTCTGGGCAAAACAAACAGGATAAGCTGCGAAGGTAAAGTCATTATTCCCAGTAATTACTGGCCGAAATCCCCTCGTCCCCGCGTCCGCCGCTAATTAGCCGGAGCCGCGGTCGCTGTGGCAACACCATTATCTGTTAAACAGCAGCATAATGGCCCATGCACTTGACTAGCATTAGCATTTACTTAAGCCTTCATAAGAAGCTTCTTGTTTGGCTGGTTTGACATTTGTGTTGACACCTGTTGTTTGCTCAAGTCGAGTTGTGCGACTGAGGGGGGCGGGTCCTCGTCTCCCCTTCCCCCTCCCTCCCTCCCTTCACTCCCTGAATTCCATCGTGCTCCAGCGAACACCCGATCACCAAGACGGAAACATCATGAAAGAATTGAAAAAACAAACAAACATCTTTTCTTGTCGTTTCCTCTCAAAAAACAACAACAACTCTTCACATATAAATAAAACTGCGGTCAATTCAGCGAGCCGACTTAGCTAACAGCTCGCGTGCTTGGGGCTAAAGCGATGGGCCAGCGACCAGACGGGAGGCTAGCGGCACTACGTCACATCAGCTAATTACACAAAGAAGCTAAAACGACCACGCTTATCTTGTTGCCAATTACCTCCCCCCCCCCACCCCACCCCCCCTCCCATCCTCTTCCTGTCTCAACAAGCGGCGGCAGCGGCGCTGCTAATGTGTGGGAAAATATTTCAGCAGCAGCCTTGATGTTCACTTTGTAGCTGGCAGAGGCTGGCGGGAGGGGGAGGGGGAGGGGGGGGGATTGGTTGACTGGTCGTGGGGCAGCGAGGTCAAGCTTTAGTCAACATGCCCACCCCCCCGCTGGCCCTCGCTGCCGCCGCACTTAACTAACTTTCACAGGCTGATAACAAATAATTGCTGCCCCAAGGGTGGGGGTGTTGGGGGGGGGGGGGGGGGGGGGTAAGACGGGTGAGGTGGTTGGAGTGGGGTGGGGGGTGGGGGGGTGGAAGGATCCATTAGCGGCACAAAGAGTGGAGGTGGGCTCAGGTTTCCCAGGGCACTGACACTATATAGTGCAGCCCCCCAGGGTGACGGACAGGGAGGGGGGGCAGTGTGTGTGTGTGTGTGTGTGTGTGTGTGTGTGCAGGGCGGGCCGGTGGGCCGGTGGGCTGGCGGCCCGCCGACAGCAGCGTCAGCGGCTCCTAGGAATGTGTCCAGATTTATTTTTCCAATTTTTTCCGCTGATCCTCTTGTATTTTTGTCCTCGTCCCCCTGGCGACGCTGCGCTGCAGAGCACCACCGGAGGCAGCACACTGTGTGTGTGTGTCTAGGAGTGTGTGTGTCGAGGTGCGTGTGTGTCGAGGTGCGTGTGTGTGTGTGACCCTGAGGAAGAGAAGCTCGCCTGGTGAAAGAGGAGACGGACCCTGTTGGCCCAGAGGTGTGTGTTGGGCTCCGTCTAGCATCTGTGCGAGCACACACACACACACACACACACACACACACACACACTTCTACCCGTTCTCCCACCTGACTCTGACCCTGATCCAGCAACAGGACGTCTTTGCGGGGCCCGTGGTAGATTTGGTTCCAGTCGCGGGTACGAGCTGCCTCACCGCTAGCATGCTAATAGCAGCTCTAACACAAGCTAATAGCCAGCTAACGGAGTGCTAACAGAGAGCTAACGCCGAGTGTCGGATGTCGGCTACAGCGACACGATCCCCCCCCTCCTCCTCCGTCGGCAGAGAGGAAACAAGTTTAGAGCAGAGGGAGGTTTTCAATTATGCACACACACACACACACACACACACACACACACACACACACACACACACACAAAGAGAGAAGCTAATCCCTGTGTTTGAGGGATGTCACACACACACGTTTCAGCCGCGGCCTCTTGACCCGCGGTCCAATCCAAAGCCGTCTTTTGACGTGTGTGTCGGTGGGGGGGGGTGGGGTAGGGGGGTGGGGGGGAGGGGGGGCTATTCTGCCAGATTAGCGTTTGATTGGCCCACGGCAAACACACAATAGTCGAGCCTGATGAGGAGGAGAAATAGAAGGAAGGCAAGAATGAAAAGAGAGTTGAGACTGGATTAAGCCCCGCCCACAGTGCCACCTTTGTCCTGTCTTTATTGGTCCTGGCTGGTCTGGTGGGGGGAGGGGGTGGGGGGTGGGGGTGTCTCAGACCCGGCGTGGGGGGTCCAGATGGCGGCGCCGCCAATATTGCACCACCAGCAGCGCCACCACTGGAGGAAGAAGAGACGACCTTCAGCCTCTGAACTGATCAGGCCGACAGGAAGTGAGCCCCCGGTGGCCACTCAGCAGCAGTGCAGCAGGTGCAACCGCCACTAGCTTTTTTTTTTTTTTCAGTGGAGGGGTTGGGGGGGAGGGGGGTTAACGATAATGTGCACCAGGCATGGGGCAAACTATGGCTTGGGGGCCACTTGCGGCCCGTTTAGCTCTTCAATGCGGCCGCTGACACTTGAACAAAACTGATATGAATGATAAATTCCACCCATATATTTTCAGTGTTTTCAGAGTCAATTTATCTCACAGCGCCACACCAGGCCTGGCAGAGGTACTGCAGCTACGTTCACCGCTTCTCTCACTTTCTTTTAGTGAGTGAACACACATGCGCGCACACACGCACAGGCACACGCACAAGGACATGGACAAGCGCGCGCGCACACACACACACACACGCGCACACACACACACACACACACACACACACCCCAGACGGGGGGTTGAAATTACACTTCCATCCATTTAGCCGCTCCTGCAGCGGCTCTGGAGAAAATGTTTTTTATCCTCTCGCCCTCTCTGACTCTCCCCCTGTCTCTCCCTCTCTCTCTCTCCCTCCCTCTCTCTCTCTCCCTCTCTCATCTCCGAGGCAGGCAGCAATTTGATAAAATAGTGGCGCCCCCAGGTGCTTTCTCCTCAAATAGACTTGAAGGTTGCAGTTGAAGTTGGCATTTGGACTAAATAACAGAGGCCACTTCCTGCTCCACTCCTTTTATCTCCCCCATGCCCCCCTGCCCCCCTGCCCCCCCGCCCAGCCCAGCCTCTGATAGAGGTGCTGCAGCTCCATATTAATTAACAGAAGGACGGAGAAACATGCGTTTAAATCCAGGGCGTCCCCAAAAACCTGGACATCATTTCAAAAGCAACGCTGTTGAAAACGACTCGGTCCGTTGAACATCATCACTTTACTATGGGAGCCATTTAACAAGTGTTCAATACGTGCAGCGCCTGTGACGAGCCACACTGGGTCAGCTGGGATTCCAAGACACAGCAGGACTTCAGGAGTGAAGGACTCAACCTGGAACCACAACAACAATCACACGTCCAGTCGAAAACCTTCATGTCTCCACATTCTGGGAAGCTCTGAGGTGCAACAAGAACTGCAAAGAATGCTGTTAGCTACTGGGCAGCGGTAGCATGATGTGCGTCTGTCTTTTTGGACTGTTGGTCGAGCAGCAGAATGGACGTTGGTCTGAACCTCGTGTGCACTCCCAGCGAGGAGGCAGGTGGCGCAACACGAGGCGCCGCACGCATTCCATTTAGCTTCACGTCAAGCGGCCGCTCGTTTGCTTCCTCAAGATTCACTGCAGCAATGCCATGTCACTGAGTCAGTCACTGAGTCAGTCACTGAGTCAGTCACTGAGTCAGTTAGTCACTGAGTCAGTCAGTCACTGAGTCAGTTAGTCACTGAGTCAGTTAGTCACTGAGTCAGTTACTGAGTCAGTCAGTCACTGAGTCAGTTAGTCACTGAGTCAGTCAGTCAGTCAGTCACTGAGTCAGTCAGTCACTGGGTCAGTTAGTCACTGAGTCAGTTAGTCACTGAGTCAGTCACTGAGTCAGTCAGTCACTGGGTCAGTTAGTCACTGAGTCAGTCAGTCACTGAGTCAGTCAGTCAGTCAGTCAGTCAGTCACCGAGTCAGTTAGTCACTGAGTCAGTCACTGAGTCAGTCAGTCACTGAGTCAGTCAGTCAGTCAGTCACTGAGTCAGTTAGTCACTGAGTCAGTTACTGAGTCAGTCAGTCACTGAGTCAGTCAGTCACTGGGTCAGTTAGTCACTGAGTCAGTCAGTCAGTCAGTCACTGAGTCAGTTACTGAGTCAGTCAGTCACTGAGTCAGTCAGTCACTGGGTCAGTTAGTCAATGAGTCCGTCACTGAGTCAGTTAGTCACTGAGTCAGTTAGTCACTGAGTCAGTCAGTCAGTCAGTCAGTCACTGAGTCAGTCAGTCAGTGAGTCGCTCAGGGAATTGTTGGCTATTATTTGCACTCGCTTGACTTTAAGAAATAAAAAAAAGACCTTTTCTTTTTTTAAGAAAGACGTAGCGGGCCACATTTGGCCCACGGGCCTAGAGTTGGACAGCACGTGCTCTAGAGGGACACAGATGGTGCAGTGATGCAAGCAGCTCCCGACAGACGCCAGACTTCTTGCGACTGAAGAACCTCCTCCAACCTTCCAAAGGTTCGGAATGATCCGGAAAGAAAAGAAGTTGTTGGGATTTCTTTCTTCCCAGAGAGACGAGTGAGTCCGACTGACGGGAACGTTCATCCTCGCGGTCGCCCTGAATTTCAATCACGAGTTCAGCGGGAGGAAGCTGCAGACTCCGCCTCCTCCTCCTCTATCGATTCCCTGCTATCGGCTGCTAATCCCGCTCGGGATTCTTCCCAGGAGAAACGGCCGCGCCCTTTTCCCACGTTCACCTTGTCGGCGACTCCAAATGAACTTTCTGTTGTTGTAGCAGCGTCTTCCGTTATTTATGGAGTCCAACCCCCCCACCCCCCCCCCCCTCCTCCAGTTGGAGTCGGCGCTCTGAGCCACGCCGCCGTGAGCTAATTAGCCGATCAATCAGGCTCTCTGGGCCC
The DNA here is from genome assembly GCF_046127955.1 of Nelusetta ayraudi. NCBI lineage: Eukaryota > Metazoa > Chordata > Actinopteri > Tetraodontiformes > Monacanthidae > Nelusetta > Nelusetta ayraudi. The sequence continues at coordinate 8,525 of NW_027466366.1, read as the reverse complement.
GGCGATGACATCATCGGCTGGCCGTCTCCAGAGTGGGCGGAGACAGGAAGAGGTGGGAGGGGACTTCGTCCCTCCCTCTCTTGGCCCGTGCCCAGGAATTTGATTGATTTGGGTCGGGGGCGCTGCGGGGAGGAGGGGCGGTTAGCATCGTGCTAGCTGGAGGCGTCGAGGCTGTCGAGCTCCGAGCCGCTCGGGAACGTCGTCACGTGCGCTCGCTTGGCGGCGGGAGCGAAAACAAAAAGCTTTTTGCGAGAGCGACTCCTCGGGGCCCCCCAGAGGAAGAGCGAGAAAAGAGAAAACCCCCCTCCCTCCATCCTCTCCCTTTTCTTCTCTCTTTTATGCTAACGATGTTTTGCCAATTTTCTTAAAAGCTGACCGAGCAAGAGTTCCATTTTCTCCCCCCCCCTCCCCCCCCTCATCCCCCTTCCCCTCCCCCTCCCCCGATGTAAAACAATCTCTCCCAGACCACTTTTTGGAATGTGGCTTTATTGTAAACAAAGGAAATGTGTTTTTTTTTCTCCCTCTTTTTTCAAACCGCTCGCTGCTCCGTCCGTCCGTCCGTCCGTCCGTCCGGCTGCGTCTCACTTCATCTCTTTGTCTCTCTGCTGCATTTAATTTCACCGCTTTTTTCACAAAAACAAAACAAACAAACGGCAAAAAAAGTGCTCATCTTCCTCATCCTCACGGTCGTCTTCGTCCGTCCTCCTGCAGGCCGACTCTGGTATTGTCTTTGTGTCTCCGTCAGCGGGACAACTCGGTCGTTGGTGGTCGTCTGACCACCAACACCGGCGCTGAGATCATCAGTGATGGACGGGCCAATCAGCTGTCATGCAGCAGTTCTGCCTAAGGGCTGCGATTGGATGAGAATGGAGTGCGGGGTGGGGGCGGAGCTTCAGGCCCGAGTCTCCAACCTGAAGTGCGAACAGATTTAAAGGAGGAAGAGCTGTGAACTGTGGAGCGAAGCGCAGTTTCTGGAGCAAAAGTTTCGGGCCTGAAACTTTGCAAAGTCCCAACTGTTCACGTATTCATCCACCAGAAATCTCCTCCACGATCTCCACTGCTGCTGCAGGCAGAGGAACCTCAGGAGCCTCCAGGAAGTCTGGGGCGGTCCCTGGAGGACGCCGTGATAAATATCCCATTTAAAAAGTGGAGAAGCAGGTGACGAGGAAGGAAAACATCTGCAGCCATCAATCAGCCCGTCCGTCCGTCTGTCCGTCCGTCCATAAATCAGCCTGGGCTGCTTCTTATCTCGGCCGGCTGAACTTCTGAAGGGAAGTGAGAGGAAGTGAGAGGAAGCGAGAGGAAGCGAGAGAGGAAGTGAGAGGAAGTGAGTGGAAGCGAGAGGAAGCGAGAGAGGAAGTGAGAGGAAGTGAGTGGAAGCGAGAGGAAGCGAGAGGAAGCGAGAGGAAGTGAGGGGAAGCGAGGGGAAGTGAGAGGAAGCAAGAGGAAGCGAGAGGAAGCGAGAAAGGAAGTGAGAGGAAGTGAGGGGAAGCGAGAGGAAGCGAGAGGAAGCGAGAGAGGAAGTGAGAGGAAGCGAGAGAGGAAGTGAGAGGAAGTGAGGGGAAGCGAGAGGAAGCGAGAGAGGAAGTGAGAGGAAGTGAGGGGAAGTGAGAGGAAGCGAGAGAGGAAGCGAGAGGAAGCGAGAGAGGAAGTGAGAGGAAGCGAGAGGAAGCGAGAGAGGAAGTGAGAGGAAGTGAGGGGAAGCGAGAGGAAGCGAGAGGAAGTGAGGGGAAGCGAGAGGAAGCGAGAGGAAGCGAGAGAGGAAGTGAGAGAGGAAGTGAGAGGAAGTGAGAGGAAGTGAGAGGAAGCGAGAGGAAGTGAGTGGAAGTGAAGGGAAGTGAGAGGAAGCGAGAGAGGAAGCGAGAGAGGAAGTGAGAGGAAGCGAGAGAGGAAGTGAGAGGAAGCGAGAGGAAGGGAGAGAGGAAGTGAGAGGAAGCGAGAGAGGAAGTGAGAGGAAGTGAGGGGAAGAGAGAGGAAGCGAGAGAGGAAGCGAGAGAGGAAGTGAGAGGAAGCAAGAGGAAGCGAGAGAGGAAGCGAGAGAGGAAGCGAGAGGAAGTGAGAGGAAGCGAGAGAGGAAGCGAGAGAGGAAGTGAGAGGAAGCAAGAGGAAGCGAGAGAGGAAGCGAGAGAGGAAGCGAGAGGAAGCAAGAGGAAGCGAGAGAGGAAGCGAGAGGGAAGAGAGGCGGCCTCCCCAGCAGCTCCTCCGTTGGACCCGCAGTTTGAGCAGCTTTCCCCTGGATGTTGGTGGAGGGTTTGGGGTGGGGGGGACCAACCTCCAGGTAGAAGTCAGGAGAAGTTGAGGACCTGTAGTTTTCTCCAGAGTCCTGCCGGCGTGTCGGACTTCTTGGACTCGAACTCCTCGTCTGTCAAACATGAACACCTCAGAAACTCACGAGTCGGCCGTCTGCTTTTGGGAAGGCGGCCCGAGTTTTTCCTCTCTGGAGGGTTTTCCGGGGGGGAACTTTTCGCCGTCCGTGTTTCTTTCCAGGAACCTGATCCCACTCAGAAGAACCTCAGATTGTTCTGAGCCCGGAGTCTGTTTCATTGTTCCGCTGAATAAACACCGCGTCGCCAAGCCTCGAGCGTCGTGGGAAAGCGAGAAGGAAAAAGCCCCGGGTCACATGACTGCAGCACTCAGGTCACATGACCCGAGTGCCGCCATCGACGCAGCTACACAACGATGGAAAGAGCCGGGAAAAGAAGAACTTTAAAGAAAAGAAAAGAAAAAAAGGAAGCTAAAGTTAAAAGCAGCTTCGCTAACGCGCTGGACCCACTTTGGAGCCGCCCACCAGAGGTTGCCCACCGGCACTGAGGACGCGGAGCCGAGTGGTTTCACGGCGACGCTGCTGTTTGGAAAACTCTGTCAACGCAACGTTGAGATTCTGTGGTGGACGTCAAAACACGACGAGACCCAACTCCAGGACTTCCTGGTCCCAGGAGGAGGAGCAGCCGCTGGGGTCGCCCCCTGCTGGCTGCTGAGGGGAGGACACTCTCTCCTCTCGATGACCCCCAAACAGATTCTGCACTCCTGCTTCTTGTTTACTTTGTTTTTTTTTTGTTTTTTTTGCTGCTTTAATTTGCGCCGCCGCCGCCCTTTATTTAAACGTCCTGCGCGCCGACTGCGTGTCGGACTTTCTGCTGGGCGCTGATCAAAGCGCTCGCAGCGCCGCCGACACCTGCAATAAAGACTCGCAGCCTCACAATCAGCCCGTCGAGGCGCTTTTCATGTCGAGCGACGCGTCAGGAGTTTAAACAAAAACACGACGAGTGACTAAAGACTGCCGGCGTCTGATTAGAGGCGGCCGGCGGCAGCTCGCGTTCTCTCTGCCTTTTACTTTTTTTTTTCTGTTTTTTTTTTTTTCTGCGAGTCAGCGGCGGCAACAGCGGCGGCTCAGGCTGAGCGCTAACACGCTAACAGGCTAACAGTGCCGCTAATCCGCTGAGCCGCCGTGTCCTCAAATCAGTGTTTGCAGCTGCAGGACCCAGATCCATTTAACAGGATGTTAGCAGCTGTAACACACACACACACACACACACACACACACACACACACACACACACACACACACGCATGCATTGGGGTACAGAGAATAATAATAATAATAGCAATAACACAACAACAGGAAATACAACAACTACTAATATGAATACATTTGCAGGTTGCTTTCCAGTCAACTGCGAGCTGCTGCTAGAAAAGTTGACATTTTCACTTTGGCACTCGGCGCCTGCCGCAGGCAACGCTGTTATTAGCAGCATTTGGAGAAAAAAAAAGGAAAAAAAGAGAGAGAGAGAGAGAGAGAGAGAGAGAGAGAGAGCGAGCAGGTTGAAGAGGTTTTTTTTTTCAAGCAGCAATTTGATCTTTTACTCTGAATTTTACTCTGTGTTCAACTGCAGAAATGTGTTTCCTGGTTCAGAGATTTTAGTCCCGTTTGATCACATTCATATTTATGGACCTTTTGCACACACACACACACGCACACACACACACACACACACACACACACACATTAATATCGCTGTCAGAACAGAAACATGCAGCAGTTTCAGCACTGATTCTGATGCTAACAACAGCGATAGCAATAACATCAACAACAACAACAACACTGCTAAACAGCCACAGCAGCAGGACAAGCAGGCAGTGTACTTACAGCCCTGTTGTGTGTCTGGTTGTGGAGGAGCTGCTGCAGGTAGAAGGACGTCGCACTGCTGGGACGGCTGTCGACCAATAAGACCTGAGATCACAAGCATCGCGTTCACACAACCACTGACTCACCGACTGACTCACCGACTGACTGACTCACTGACTGACTCACTGACTGACTCACTGACTGAGTCGGAGCAGTTGCTCTCAGACCAGAACCAACCAAATGAACGCTAGCTGTGTTCCACCCTCAGATTGACCCAGTGACTGGTTGCATCCCAGCAGAAACCAACTCTCCCAGTCTCCCTCAGTGGCTCATCCGTGGATTCTGTCACAAAAGAAGTCTGAATTTGTGCAACAAAAACCAAACCAAGCAAATTCTGCTCCCTCCCTTCACACAGGCACTTCCTGTTTCCTGTCTCTCTCCCTGCGGGAGCTCGTCAGTGGCCAGGTGAGCTGCTGTCAGTCAGGTGACCAGTCAGGTGACCGGTCAGGTGATCAGCTGCAGAAACACAGTAGAGCTGCACAAGCAAACAATATCAATCATTAAAAAAACCATAACAGTGTGTGTGTGTGTGTGTGTGTGTGTGTGTGTGTGTGTCACGGCCATTCTCCTCCCATTGTACCATTGCACAAGCTGACGGCAGCAGGATGCTAACATGCTAACATGCTACTTCCTGTTGGAAAAAACTGCCACCTGCAGCGCCACCTGTCTGCTCTCCTGCTGCACCAGCGCTCTGCTCCCGTCACCGTGGTGTCACAGTGAGTCAAAGTGGCGGCGGTAGCGACCCCGCCCCCCCCCCCCCATTTCTCTCTCAAGGGGGGGAGGAGGGGGGGGTTTCACCTTCTTTGAGCGCCGCTGTTCAGACACATCAGGCCTGACGTGGAGCCCAGGCCAGACGGAGCTCAGGGGAAGTGAAAGGAACAGGTAGGGGGGGGGGGGGCTGGAGGGGGGGGGGGGGCGTTGGTGAAGTGAGTCAATGCACATGAAGGGTTGAGACGAGGAGGAGAGAAGAAAGAGAAGGAGACAAACCAGGAGGGCTGGGGTGGGGGGGGGGGGGGGGGGGGGTCCTTCAATTTTTGAGACAATGAAAAATTCATAGCAGCTCCAGCAGCTGCCAGCCGGAATCAAAAAGCGGGACGCAGCAGCAGCAGCAGCCGCTGACGGCCTCGCGGGAACAAAATCAATTCATCTCTTCGTTTAAAAATATCCACCATCACTTATTGATGGACGCACCGATACCTGAGGACAGCGCCCCCTGCTGGGGAGGAGGAGGAGGAGGAGGAGGAGGAGGAGGAGCCACTGCTCCTGCTGCCAGGTGCGTCTGCTGTGAAACAACACTTCCTGGAAGGAAGCAGCGACGTGATTGGCCGAGGCAGAGCAGCTGGAGTTTAGGTTTTTATCATTATTATCATTATCATTATTATTATTATTATTATCATTATCATTATTATTATCATTATCATTATTATTATTATTATTATCATTATTATTATTATTATTATTACCCTCACCATCACCGCCATCATTGTCTCATCGATCAGACTGACTAACTGACAGACAGACAGACGGACAGACAGACTTACAGTCAGTCAGACAGTCAGACAGACAGTCAGTCAGACAGACAGGCAGACAGACAGACAGACAGTCAGTCAGACAGACAGACAGGCAGGCAGACAGACAGACAGACAGACTCACTCACTGGCTTCATGTCTCTAAATGTGATGAAAGGTTCTAAATTGATCCGAGGCTGCGTCTCGCATTTCAATCAGCGGCCTGGAAAAGTCCTGCGGCCTCCCGCTGCCCATCGATCCATCCGACCAATCAGACGATGGATCCTCGCCAAGCCGCCGACTCCCAACGCGTCTGGCGGCAGCGGCGAAA
>NW_027466365.1:22500-30094 GCF_046127955.1 Nelusetta ayraudi | reverse complement strand
CCCAGCTGCTCCTGGAAGAAGCGGTGCTCCAGCAGCTCCTGCACGGTGAACCTGCGATGGGCGGGGCCGAGTGAGTACGGTGGGCGGGGCCGTGTGAGCGGAGCTGCGCTGCGAGTGGCCGGCCAGCTCACCTCTCGCTGCTCTTGGTGCGGATGCAGCCCTCGATGATGTCACGCAGCTCAGGGACCACCACCTTGTAGAAGCTGTCGGGTTTGGTTCCCTGCCAAGGCAAACCACATTCCAATGACATCATTATTAAACCCTTACATATTATTATGTATATAATATATATATAATATATATGATATATAATATATATCATATATATTATATATATGATATATATATCATATATATCATATATATGATATATATATAATATATATGATATATATAATATATATCATATATATCATATATATTATATATATGATATATATTATATATATGATATATATTATATATATGATATATATTATATATATGATATATATTATATATATCATATATATCATATATATAATATATATCATATATATAATATATATGATATATATAATATATATGATATATATTATATATCATATATATTATATATATGATATATATTATATATATGATATATATTATATATACATATATATATTATATATTATATATATATAATATATATCATATATATGATATATATCATATATATTATATATATGATATATATTATATATATGATATATATGATATATATAATATATATGATATATATCATATATATGATATATATTATATATATATCATATATATGATATATATCATATATATCATATATATGATATCTCATTGTGTCCTTTTTAACGCTACAAACATATTTTGGCGTAGGGGGGTGTGGCCGGTGGTGGGCGGGGCCTCACCGTGGTGACCTTGCGGTAGATGTGGGCGGCGCTGCTGCACTCTGAGTAGGGGTACTGGGAGGTGGCCATCTCCAGCATGCACATCCCGAAGGCGTAGACGTCCACCGCCTCGTCGTACTTCTCCTCGTACATCTCGGGGGCCATGAACTCTGGGGTCCCTGGGGGGAGGTCAGCGAGGTCACGCACTCAGCCTGACCCCACGCACTCAGCCTGACCCCACCCACTCATCCTGACCCCACCCACTCAGCCTGACCCCACCCACTCACCCTGACCCCACCCACTCAGCCTGACCCCACCCACTCAGCCTGACTCCACCCACTCACCCTGACCCCACACACTCCTCCTGACCCCACCCACTCCCACTCCCGCCCTCACCCTGACCCCACCCACTCCCACTGACCCCACCCACTCCCCCTGACCCCACCCACTCACCCTGACCCCACCCACTCAGCCTGACCCCACCCACTCAGCCTGACTCCACCCACTCACCCTGACCCCACGCACTCCTCCTGACCCCACCCACTCCTCCTGACCCCACCCACTCACCCTGACCCCACCCACTCCTCCTGACCCCACCCACTCACCCTGACCCCACCCACTCACCCTGACCCCACACACTCCTCCTGACCCCACCCACTCCCACTCCCGCCCTCACCCTGACCCCACCCACTCCCACTGACCCCACCCACTCAGCCTGACCCCACCCACTCACCCTGACCCCACCCACTCAGCCTGACCCCACCCACTCAGCCTGACTCCACCCACTCACCCTGACCCCACGCACTCCTCCTGACCCCACCCACTCCCACTCCCGCCCTCACCCTGACCCCACCCACTCCCACTGACCCCACCCACTCCCCCTGACCCCACCCACTCCCGCCCTCACCCTGACCCCACCCACTCCCACTCCCACTCCCGCCCTCACCCTGACCCCACCCACTCCCACTCCCACTCCCGCCCTCACCGATGACGCTCTTGGCGAAGGAGGCCTTCTTGAGGGTGGCCAGGCCCAGGTCTCCAATCTTGACGGAGCCCGAGGGTCCCGTGATGAAGACGTTGTCACACTTGAGGTCTCGGTGCAGGATGGGGGGGCTGCGGGAGTGCAGGAAGTGGAGACCCTTGACGATCTGGAAGCTCCAGCGACGCAGCAGCTTCAGCTTCATCTGACGGAAGCGACGCAGGTACCTGCACACACACACACACACACACACACACACCTGCCGCTGAGGAGGAGGAGGAGGAGGAGGGGGGGGGGGAGGGGGAGGAGAGGGAGGGGCTGAAGAGCAGCAGCAGGAGGAGGGGCCACCTACGTCTTGAGGGTGCCAGAGGTCATGAGCTCGGTGACCAGGATGGTGACCTGGTGACCTCTCAGCCTGCACTTCCAGGAGTCGAAGAAGCGAACGATGTTGGGATGCTGCAGGTTCTTCAGCATCTCCACCTCCTCACTGAACCTCTGGCGCTCCACTCTGCTCAGCCGGTGGGTCTGGAGGAGCAGCAGGTGCTCATCAGTACACTGTGACTGGGTCACTGGATCACTGGGTCACTGGATCACTGAGTCACTGAGTCACTGGATCACTGGGTCACTAGGACTCATTGGCTGATTGGCTGCAGTGGGAGGAGCCACCATGTGGAACAGTTTGTGTGTGTGTGTGTGTGTGTGTGTGTGTGTTATCATCCAGCAGCAGAACCTCAGGTCCAATCATATTCTGTGTTTAGCACAGCAAGCTGCTGAGTCACTGCTGACACCTTATCTTGGTCTCACACACACACACACACACACACACACACACACACACTCTGCACCAGATGAAGTACAATAGTAGGAAAATAGTGCTGAACTCCTGTAGATCTGAAAAACCATTGACATTTCAAACACTCGTGTTTCATAAAGGTGCAATAAAACACAAACCTAGACGTCAAATAATCCAAATGTCAAGATAATATAAATATCTTGTTTTATTTCCTTACTTGGTCCATAAATATTTCATTTTATTTCATTTCTCTTCATTGAAGGTCATTGAAGGTCATTTCCTACTGTTACACTCCTGTATGTTGTTGCTGTAATCATTCAAACCCTCCTGATGACTTTTTTTTTACTTCGACCGCCGACGTTCACACACTCGGCTGATAAAGCTGACTGTGATGTGTACGTTCTAACTCCTGGCACTGGGAAAACACACGGGGCACTGTTGTGTTTTTAAAGAATGGATTCAAAGCGAGTTCAGGTCCAAACTGCTGGTGGATTGTAGGGTTTAGGGTTCGAACCCAGACCCTCACCCAGAGCTCCTTCTCACTCCGCTGCTGTGGAGTCCAATTTCACAGTGGACCATGTTTCAGACAATTATATTGTTATTATCATTATGATAACAATACTAACAATAATAATACTAATATTTCAGACAGACGAGATGACTCCCGAGGCCCTCGGCTCTGGGCTCAGTCTTTACAGTTTACCAGGCGTTACTAGCAGACACTGGCAGGAGCAGCACTGCACTCACACTCTACTCCCCAGCTCTCACCTTTGCACTGTGAACTTGTTGTGTTTTGGCTTCATTCTTAATGTTCACGCCAACGTAGACACAAACACCGTGCTTATTATTGTTATTGTCTGTAGTTTGGCTGTCGCGTGGAGCCGCCGCCCCAGACTCATGTTCACAGTGACTGTTGACAATGTTGACTTGGGTTGAATTTCAGAATTGAATCGCTACTTTTTTAGTGACCGCTGCGCTGGCTGTGACCCCGCCCCCTCCCTGGCAGTGACCCCGCCCCCTGCGGCCCACCTGCAGCTCGCACCAGGCCACCTCCAGGGTGGTCTCGGTGTCCAGGCCCTTGTAGACGGTCTTGAAGGAGCCTCTGCCGATCTCACTGCTGAACTTCAGGAAGCGGCCGTCTGGAGACGACGCCACCGCCTGCGTCTCCTCCTCCTCCTCCTCCTGGACCTCCTCCAGGAGCTCCTCCTGCTCCCCATCCTCCTCCTGGAGCTCCTCCTCCTCCTCCTCCTGCTCCTCTTCTGAGTCGGAGTCGGAGTCTGAGCTGACGTCCTGGTTGGCCGGAGGGCCTCCCACCTGCTCCCAGCGAGGCAGCATCCTGTCAACCGGCGGATGGGCGGGGCTACAGTGAGTTAAAGGGTAAAAAGGCAACCAGACTGAGGCTGATCGACTGATCGACCATCAATACATAAGTGAGAGCGTCGATGGCACTGAAGCCACTGGTCACAAACCTTCACTGAAGCGCTCAACAACTCTTCTGTGCTGAACGCTCCTCACTGCCGCACGTCACAAAGTCCCTCTGCGCCTCCTTATCTACACACACACACACGCGCACGCACGCACACACGCAAAAGCAAACACAAGCCACGCCCACCGACACCTGTCACCTGTCTCGGCGAGCACGCGCCTCGCTGAAGCTCCTCACGAGGTCCTGCCAACTCGCAGGTTTGTTCTTGTTTGCTTTTTGTTTTCAAGGTTTAGATGAGCTGTGACGTCACTCGCTGACATATCGGTCCGTGAGGTCAGAGGGGTCCACACATCCCCTCTGTGATTGGCCGAGACTGGTGGTGGGCGGAGTGAGCCGCGGTGACGATCAGCTGACTGGGCCGGACGGCGACGAAGACGTGAAGCCGCTCCGGAAGTTCAGGCTGCGGCTGAACCTCCATCTGGACGGGCCGCTGCACTGGCGCCCTCTGCCGGCCGCTGAGTGAGCGCACTTACAAGAGTCGGTGGGTGCTGTGAGTTTGTTAACGTCATATCAGGCATGAGTGCGAACCGTCAGAGACAAAGAACAGCCACACAAACAACACCACGCAGAACTAGGAAATACCTCAAATAAAAACAAACAAACAAACAAACAAACAAACAATTAATTAAATAAATGAGATTCTGATTCTGAACAAACTCGTCTCGGATTTGAACGCATTCTGATGCATTTTAGACAATGAAACACAACAGTACACATTTGACCTCTTTATTTATTTATTTATTACATGTTAGTTGAAGCTGAGCTCCCTTGCCGTCTGATCGCTGCGACACTAAACACCGTCAACATCAAGGTTCGCAGACTCGACTTGTCGGTCTTGCATCGCCCCATCGGCACTCGATTAGCTGCCCTGCCGTGACTGTGTGACTTCCCACAATCCTCAGCGCCTCGAGAATAGTTGCCAGTCATTGTAGCTTGAACGAAGTGAAGCGAGCGGAGCAGAATCAGAACCCGGCGGCCCAGTGTTTGTTGCTCCAGGTGGACTCGGACTGTTTGTGTCTTCCAGACGACATGAAGGAGACAGCGGCCAAGCGGCGGGACAAGGCGGCCGGGCGGGACTCCAAGGCCGGCAAGCCCAAGGAGCCCGAGCCGCAGGACGTGGAGATGCCCGAGGAGGAGGCGGCTAACGCGGCTAACGCGGCTAAAGCGCCCAAAGAGCTGGACGCATTGACGCTGGACGGTGAGTGCACAACGCCTGACTTGGTTCACAACACCGTCTGGTTCGGTCCGGTTCGGTTCGGTTTGTCCACCCGCTGCACCGGAACTAGCCGCAGCTAGCCAGTTAGTCGTGAGCTAACCGGGCTAACAACAACATCCAGCTGCTAGCTGTGAAGAGGCCACTGCGCAGCCGCAGTCGAGCTCAAACCCTCGCTGTGAACCACTATTGACGGTCCAGGTCCCGATCCAGGTCCCGATCCAGGTCCCGATCCAGGTCTCGGCTCAGACCAGAGACTCGGGCTGGGTTCAGGCAGCACCAGTCGATCCTCCATCTACTGCTGCGTCGATCAGCGCCAGACATGTTGGCCAGCCAGTCGCTTTAGTGCTGATCCACACTGGTTCTGTAAACTGGACCTGGGCCTCCCAGAATGCATCTGCAGCTGGTGCACGGGGACACGCATCACATTGCAAATCAGCTCCTTCTTCCTACCTGATGGAAGCAGTTGACCACTCGGAACCAGCACATCCATCAGAACCGCCTCATCATTTCAGCCCTCAGCTGATGTTTCCAGCAGTGTACAGAGTCAGAGAGAGCGAACAGCAGTGTTTGGGTCGGAGCCTCTGTGTGTGTGTGTGTGTGTGTGTGTGTGTGTGTGTGTGTGAGACTTGAACTGGGTTTATTTCTAATCATCTCAGGCCACTGTAAAGATCACCAGTCAGGCCAAGCTCTCCACACTGGACCTTGAACTGACTGTTGATCAAGGTGAGCTCGTGGTACCGGCCCAGGTTGGGCTTCTCGCTGCGGCTCTCTGACCTGGGAGAGGCGACGTGGGTCACTGGAGGAGGGGCTTCAAACCCTGCTTGGTTTCCTCTGGGCGCTGCGTGACGTGTGCTCCGTGTCGCCCCCTGCAGACATCAGGGAGCAGGTGAAGCAGATCGAGAAGGCCGTGTCGGGGAAGGAGCCTCGCTTCGTGCTGCGGGCGCTGCGGGCGCTGCCCTCCACCAGCCGCCGCCTCAACAGCAACGTGCTGCACAAGGCCGTCAGCGGCTTCTTCACCAGCAACCCCAGCACCAGGGACTTCCTGCTGGCCTTCCTGGAGGAGGTGGGTCTGCCGGGTCTGCCGGGTCTGCCGCAGTGGTGTTTGAAGCCACCTGCAGGATAAACACCCGACCTTCTCTCTCTGCCCCGCCCCCTCCCTCCCTCCCTCCAGCCAATGGAGACGGCAGAGGGCGATGTTCAGTTCAGACCCAGGACCGGGAAGGCGGCCTCGGCTCCTCTGCTGCCAGAGGTGGAGTCGTACCTGCAGCTGCTGCTGGTCGTCCACCTCACCAACACCAAGAGCTTCTCTGAGGTCAGTGGAGCGCCCCCTGGAGGCCTGGAGGAGCAGAGGAGGCCAGGCCTCACTGTGTGTGTGTGTGTGTGTGTGTGTGTGTGTGTGTGTGTGTGTGTGTGTGTGTGTCCAGGCTCAGAAGGTGTCTGATGACCTGCTGCAGAAGATCGGCTCTAAGAACCGCAGGGCTCTGGACCTGGTGGCCGCCAAGTGTTACTACTACCACGCCCGGGTCTACGAGTTCCTGCAGCAGTTTGACTCCATCCGCAGGTACACACACACACACACGCACACACACGCACACACACACACACACACATGCACACACACTGTCAGGGCTGCTCTGATTGGACCACTGCCCCCCCCCCTGCAGTTTCCTCCACACCAGGCTGCGGACGGCGACGCTGCGTCATGATGCTGACGGCCAGGCGGTGCTGCTCAACCTGCTGCTGAGGAACTACTTGACCTTTAACCTCTACGACCAGGCTGAGAAGCTGGTGTCCAAGTCCGTCTTCCCAGAGCTGGCCAACAACAACGAGTGGGCTCGGTACCTCTACTACACTGGTAGGTCTCTCTCTGTCTCTCTCTCTCTGTCTCTGTCTCTCTCTCTCTCTCTCTCTCTGTCTCTCTCTCTCTCTCTCTGTCTCTCTCTCTCTGTCTCTGTCTCCCTCTCTCTGTCTCTCTCTCTCCCTCTCTCTGTCTCTCTCTCTCTCTCTCTCTGTCTCTCTCTCTCTGTCTCTGTCTCTCTCTCTCCCTCTCTCTGTCTCTCTCTCTCTCTCTCTTTGTCTCTCTCTCTCTCTCTCTCTCTGTCTCTCTCTCTCCCTCTCCCTCTCTCCCTCTCTCTCTCTCTCTCTCTCTCTGTCTCTCTCTGTCTCTCTCTCTCTCTCTCTGTCTGTCTCTCTGTCTCTCTCTCTCTCTCCCTCTCTCTGTCTCTCTCTCTCC